>NW_023601104.1:837149-855713 GCF_014898055.3 Talpa occidentalis | reverse complement strand
TTTGGAGAATGACCAGGGGAAACTTTGGGGAGTGGTTGGTTTGGAGGGGAAACAGCATGTAGGCAGTCAAGAAGAAAGTATGTTGCTAAAATACAATATGCCAACATTTACATACATACACATCATTGATGGGCATAACTTAAGCACTATGACTGAGTAAATGCCTGAAATTGAGAAACAGGCTATAATTTGGCAGTGACCACTCACACAACCATAGCACAAGCAGAGGGACACTCTCCTCTTCCTTAGAATTCCTCCACCTGTCTACCTGTCAGCACATTTTTCTGACCAAACCTAGAGATGATAGAAAAGAATCACCACAGGAAACATTCTGCACATTGGTTTCCACATTTCTGGCAGTGGGTCGTTAACCAAAATAATAGTATCATTTTCATTGTGGAATGCCTTCTTCTCATTCCTTAGTCACTATAAAACACATTTTTGGAAAGACTAGTTCACAGTTTTTTCCAAATATATATGACAATTAGTATGAAAATTCTGTGCTATTCATCTTCTTATGCTGCAATTGGTCACCAGAGTGAGCAGGCCTGACAGTTTGTAGATTAAAATGTAAACACTGAGCTCGACTCAGTTATGTTGAGGCCAACCATTTCTGACAGTCTCCACAGCGTGATAAACACCGTCTGTCTACAGTTTCCCCTGTATTTGAAAGTTACGACAAACATTTTGCTGAAATGTAAACAACTGACATCATGAATGGTGAAGTAGTGGGCTGCAAATTTATCTAAAATCAAGAAAACAAAAATCTTGTTTGACACTAGATAAACCATTAGTGGTCACCAAGGAGCAGCTTTGGGAGGTCATAAGTGTTGTCATCAGTATTCAAAAAATATGCATCACAGATATTGTCACAAGTTAGTTGAGGCAAGAATAAGTAACATGAGAGAAAAAAGAATTAGAAAACCACTAAGGGTAAAATCTGTTAACCTTAATTTCTTCTTTTTTTAAATGATTCTAAGTGGAAGAGTATCAATAAAATTTATAATTGTATTTTTCTATAAATTTAAATGAATCTCATTTTTTAATTTCCTCATTGCATGGGAGATATTTTATTACTTTTTTGCAACGCGCTTCCTGAAAATTATGCAAGTCTAGTGCATAAGTTATGTGAGATTAGTCCAGTTCTTTTGAAGACGCTAAGGCTGTCTTTTAATTAAGATGGCATTGCAGACCAAAGTCTCTCATTTTATAATATAAATTATAATGCCAAATTATGATTATGTTAAAAAATTATAAGGTAAAATATTGCTGATTAAATTTTATGTCATTCTGTAAGTGTTTATAATTCCTACATCTGTATTCCTGGGCTACATATACTTAAAGACTAATAATAACTTCAACGTGGACACATACTAAAAATTTTTAATTTCTAAATATAAGTGCTTGAAAAATGGAATGGAGGTTACTTCTATACAAGGTAAGAAATCTATGAAGCCTGAAACTTGGCTTCTTATAGTAAACAACGAAGATAAATTATTTTTTACATTCTATATGAGGCAATTCATATTGCACTATATACAAAATGAACACCTTAATTCCCCAATGATTATCATTAATTTTCTTTAGTCATTCTGCCAATACTTTGAATGTGCAAATGCATTGCAAAGATCTCTTTTAGAATGGAGAAGGGAGATATTCCTACTACGCAAATGAAACAGAAGAATCTGAGAGTCTACCTTGATCACATCAGCTAAAATAAAAACTGACATAGTTTTACTTGTTCTGTAGCATTATATTTTAAGTCAAAACTGTTAAATTCATTTTATAAAACATGCGATAATAAAATTAAAGATAAAAAACATGATTTGTTACCTGGTCCAGTTCTTCCTACTGGTCTCAGTGTTTTTCATAGAGTATAGTTACACATTAAGGCCTGGACAGTTTCTTTTAAACTACCATGTCTGTGTCTGAACACACCCGAAACCAGGAAAAGAGGGAGCTCAGCATCACAGCCCAGTTCTAGCTACTTCTTGACCCCATCTCCACCTGCTTCTGTTCCTTCCAGGTGCAATCTTGCTGTTTTTTCTTCCATTTCTGTCCTGCCTTAAGGTTTTTTACATTAGTCAAGATGTTCTGCCCCATTTTCACACCTTAGACCAAGGCTACATTACAACAGCCTCAATTAAGTACTTTACAGTAGGTTTGTTCACCCTGGGACTATATTAACTTTTTTTCATCAAGGACCTGGCTCCAAAGTCTAGAACCATATGTCATGGATGGTCTGGGCTTTAATCCCAGTGACAGGACAAACATCTAGTTACTATTTTATGAAATGAAGTCCACACCCTTCAAAAGTTATCTATTTATTGATGTAGCTTAGTAACTCTTAGAGGCAAGAAAGTCTTTCAAAATATAATCTATAAAGCTGTGCATTTTGGTCTCTTTTTCATTCTGTCCTCAAAGAAACTGTAACATGCATCTTAGCCCTTTTTATATAAAACATTTATATAGAGAGCCATTAGTTACTCTTTGTCCTCTTTAGTTAACTGAATAATCTCTCCCACTCATTAACTTTGTGGTTTCTTCTTCAGTAAGTTTTTACTGAGTATCTAATACTATGTCAGACTCTGGACTAAGTAAGTTATAAGGACAGACACAAAAGGATCCTCAAGGACTCTACAGTCTATAAGAAGACAAAACACAAATGAACTATTCCGGAATAGATCTGATTCTCAGCCCTGGCTGCATCTCAAAATTATTGGTGGAGGGCCTCCCTGGAGGAGCAAGGGGTTAAGTATGAAGCTATGGGGAACCACTGTAGCATGCACCTCTGGCCTACACTCTAGTTCTTGTATGCATAAATAAATAAAATAAATATTAAAAAATTATTGGTGGAGGTTTTTACTTAGTAAGACTGGGGGGGGGTGTCAAGGCATCTCTTTTTAATTTTATAAGAAATGTCAAATACAATGCAAAAGGAGAATCACCCAGTCATCCACATTTACTTTTTTAAAATTCCTAAATCTGAGGCACAGAGTTGAGAACCACTACAATACAGAAATGATGAGTCACGAGAGGCAAACGTGGGCAGATGGAGTTATAAAGGAAGGGCAGCTTGTTGTGGTGGTGAGGACAGACGTGTGTATAAGCGAATGGATACAGAAGGGCAGCCTGCTAAGAAAGGCTTTTGAAGGACATGACATATAAACTATGTTCTTTCAATGATGGAATTTCCAGTTTTTAGTTTGTCATAGACATTAATAATTGGAGAAATGGGGATATATCAGGGGCACTCCAAGGTTACAGCTGTCACTAATACAGCTCCCTTTCCTGGTTTAGCTAAGATTCTGAATGGAGAAGGGATTAGATCCCGTTCCTCTGCTCAACTGAACAGCACTTCATATGCTTCAAGGTTTTACCTAGAGTCCTCAAAAAGATAGGAAAAGTTTCTCATAAAAGGCTGTATGCAACACATTAATTTTGTAATTTTACTTCTAGAAGTGTATCCTATAGAAATAAACTCAGCAAGATTTGAAAAATCACAATTTTAGAAATTGGAGAGTATAGGGTAAAATCAAGAATTGTTTTTCTTTTTTTGTGATTGCAATGTCAAAAACATATCTTGGGGATGGAACAGGTGAGAATTCAAAGTAACCCATAATTAAGAAGGTTTTCAAACAAAACATCTTTTGAAATGGTGTCCTAGGACATTGATGTTTATCTCTGTCTCATTTATATTGGGATAGTAGCTATAGTAAAAGGTAAAGCTCAATATTAACAGAAATATAGGTCTTAATGTGTGTTGTGAAATATGCTAGAGAGTGATGACAAAGTAGTTCTATGGAAATGAATTTAACACTTATGATTATAGAGTGATTGGTTTATTATTCCCAAAATACGGTCATGCTATCTTTTTCTAGTTTTATTCTGGTAGTAGATATTCTAGTTTTATTCTGGTAGTAGACTTGAAACATCAACACACTTCATTCACATACTCCACAAACAAAATAATGAAAGAGTTGGCCAAAAACCTGCCAAGATCATGTCTAACACTATGGTTCTTTTATGAAAATTTGTAAAAATGGCAAAGAACCTTGTAAACTTTGTAGGCTCAATAGCTACTTAGTTGTATAAATTTTAAAAACCACTCTGAAAGAATATGTCATGAAAGGAAAATACATTTCATAGGCTACAGACTACTTCTGTAATTTGCCAGAATGTTTTAACTTCTTGTGTGAATTATGTGGAATTGCAATACTCAATATCTCATTCACACGGTATTTCCATGACAAAATGCGAATGGCCAACAGGCATATGAAAACATGTTCAACATCACTTGTAATCAGGGAAATGCAAATCAAAACTACAGTGAGATACCATCTTACACCAGTGAGAATGGCACATTTTAAAAAAAACTAGCAACAACAAATGTGGCGAGGATGTGGAGAAAAAGGAACTCTTCTGCACTGCTGGTGGGAGTGCAAACTGGTCCAACCACTATGAAAAGCTGTGTGGAGATTCCTCAACCTACCACAGATAGAATTTCTATATGATCCAGCAACTCCACTCCTAGGTATCTACCCAAAGGACACAGAATCATTAATTCAAAAGGGCACCTGCACCCCTATGTTTGTTGCAGCACTATTTACTATTTATGGAAATAAATAGTATTTATTTACTATTACTATTTATTTACTATAGTATTCATTTACTATTTACTATTTATGGAAAAAACCCAAATGCCCAAAAATAGATGACTGGATCAAGAAGATGTGGTACATAAACACAATGGAATATTACTCAGCAATCAAAAGATATAATCATGCCATTTGCAGCAACATGGATGGAGCTGGAAGGGATCATGCTCAGCGAAATAAGCCAGAAAGAAAAAGAAAAATACCAGATGGTCTCACTTATAGCAGGAATGTAGAGGACCCAAATAAGGGATCAGGAAAAAAACTAATTATAATAAAGTAAAAATCAAAATCAACAGGTAACTATAAACCAGAGACATACTGCAGGGAGTAGAAGGGAGTAGGATCAAAACATGGGTGGGAAGACCACAAAGGACCATGGTGATAGTTCATGGGTGAATGGGTGGTGGGAATTTCATGGGGACTACAACCAAGATGAAAATGTATACATTGTACAAAAGTGAAAAATGATGTAAAAAATACATAAAAAATATTTCCATGTAAAATTGTCTAAATTTTTTTAAGTCAGCTCTGCCACTTACTGATGAAGCTGGCCAAATTAGTTTCTCTGTGTTCCAATGTGTTTGTTTTTAAAATGGAAACATTATATTACACTATAGAGTTATGGAATGAATAAGTTAATGAGACAATAGCAGAAAGTGTTAGGAGCATAAATGCTCAATAAATGCCAGGGTTTTGTTGTTGTTGTTTAGCAACAAACGTTTCCCAACTTTAAAATGCCCCATGGAGGATTCACCAGAGACAAAGCAGGAAGCTGTACCCCAGCTCTCATATGCATAAATAGATCTTAAATAAAAAAAAAAGAAAAGAACTACTTCCTAGGCAGCTATGAGAATTTAAAAAAAAATTGCCTCATGGATTAACAATTCCTAGTTTTGGCAAGAATGAGTGGAAGGGGACCCATGGAAACCATGGTATACTATGACACTCTTAGCTGATCTCCACTTAGCCAAAATGATGGCCTAAGGAGACTCTGGCTAATGGACACGCCCCATTTCCTCTGCGAAACCCGCAGGTTGAAGCCTACAACCCAGCGATCATTCTTACCTGCATGTGTCACTGTGAATAGTTTCTGTTCCCAAACAAGATTTAGTCAATTGACTTTTTATCACTTTACATGATTTATCTAATGTTAAGTACAGTAATGGCATATTGGGAAAAAGTTTCTATGAAAACTAAGTTGAATGTTTCAGAAAGATTCAAGAATAGTAACCGCTACTGAATACCACCAGCAAATCAGGTGTAAGAGAAGTGAAAGGACTAGAGATGGTGAGGAGGAGGGCAAGTGAAAAATCTAGAGAACAGATCATGAACTCATTGTCTTACACTTAAAAATCTGAAAGTGGAACGTGTATATACTGCATTCTAAGGGTCACTTGAAACTGAATGAAATTCTAAAGAGAACTATTTACAAAGAAAAACCCTGTTGCTATATCAGAAGACTGGTGAACATACATACACTTATAGGTTTCACATATTTAGGTATCATTTATCATGTTTCCCTTGGTTTAACTCTGGGCTTACCTGACTAACTTCTGGTCCAATTATATTGACTAGGGAGGTTAATACTTTGCAACATGTCTCAGGGATAATTTTTGTTTTTCAATCAAAATTTCAATTCCACATATAGTAATTCTGTCATGGAAATTCAGCCCAAGACTACAATGGCATAGTGTATAGGAATATCCGCTAAAGGAAGCGCTGTTTGATAAAACAAAATACCAAAAACAATCTAACAAATATCCATCATTAAAGAAGTGGTTAAATTTGTAATTGGTACAACTATTCCATGGACTACCACACAGCCTTTAAAATGAATTTCATGATAAAGTAAAAGAAAATATCTTTTCGGGCCTCCCCGGTGGCGCAGCGGTTGGGCGCTGGGTTGCGAAGCTGCCTGCAGCCTCTGCAGCCGGTTCGATCCCCGGCTGCTCCCCGGCCACCAGAGGAGGGTCCCACATGGCGCGCAGACCTCTCCTGCCGCCCGCTGCTCCCCTCAGCAGTGTACTTCGGTCCTTCTGCCTGCTCTGCTCCCCGCTCTGGCTCTGGTGAATTCTCTCACCCTCCCACGCTTCTGACTGTACCCAGTGCATGTATCAAACAAAACAAACAATAAATAGATGGATAAATAAGACATGCCTCTAGAAAATTTAAAAAAAAAAAAAAAAAAAAAAAGAAAATATCTTTTCATTGTATTTCCTTTTGGATAGTTTGATTTTGGGGGGAAATGTGTAGACATTTTTTTGAAGTTAGAAAATTAAAACCACCTAATAAAAAGGAGATAATTAGATAAATCTTCATGAGCTGATGTGGAATATTATTTGTAATAGCCTACTAAGTGAAAAGACTAATAATACACATAGCTTGCTATCTTGAGAAAAAAATGTGTATGTATACATGCACAGAAATACATACAGACAAAAAATATGGAAGATTATTTTTCAAAATGGTGACAAGTCTTATGTCTGAGGAGAGGGACTAAGAAGAAAAAATAAGAAAGGTTTTCACTTATACCCTTTATAAATTTCTATATTCTTTAATTTTGCTTTTAACAGTGAACATGTATTACACTAATAATCATTTTTATAAAAGGCTTTGTGAAACTGAGGAACCCCCAAATAGAGAATTAACCAAATAATTATGGAACTATCATATGACAGAATACTGGATGGTAATTAAAATTGTATTTGTAGGGCCTCCCTGGTGGCGCAGGGGTTGAGCGCTGGGCTGCGAAGCTGCCTGCAGTCTCTGCAGCACCGATTCAATCCCCAGCCAGCCAGTGAGGGTCCCACATGGTGCATAGACCTCTCCTGCCGCGCCTGCTGCTCTCCTCAGCAGTGTATTTCGTTGGTCTGTCTGTTCTGCTCCCTGCTCTGGTGAATTCTCTTACCCTCCCACGCTTCTGACTCTACCTGGGTTCTTGTATAAATAAATAAATAAGTTTAAAAAAAGATCCATCCCTAAAAAAAAAAAATATAATCGTATTTGTAAAAAAAAAAAAAAAGAGAGAAAATATGTCAAGTTTTATACATTTCCCATAACACACATTATTGTAATAGAATAAAACAGAAGTGTCTTATTTTATAATTAAATATATCCAAATATATATATATTTTTTGAAACAATGGTAGTAGCAATTCTTAACATCTTTAAGTTGAAAGGAGGTGCTATAATCAACATATATTTTCTGAGGGTAATACTGTATCCATCCCAGACCATCAGCAGAGAAAAATCAATGCAACCAACTCAGACATTAGAGACTTGTATGGATTTGCTCCCTCCCTACCCTCCTATGATGGTATATTTTTGTTCTCTTTAGGGGAATTCAATTAACAATATGAGTCTCTTCCTCTGTCAGTGATGGACACCATTGACATTCTCCTCACCACCAAAAGACATGTAAGATGGGCTTACTGATTCCCTGACTTGCTAGTTAACGGGAGAATTACTGCCCACTCCCATAAATGACTCTATGTGCTTCTTGTCATAAACACAGTGACAGCTCCTGAAATCAATCTTCCATGACCTTATTGATCAGGACACTTAGAAATAATGAGACTTCACTGGTGGCAGAGTAATGCTTGAAAAAAAGAAAAAAAATACTCCAATGAGGGCTTGCCTATTAACACTGCCAAATTTATCTTTCTTTTGCCCTTTTCCTGTTACAGACACTCACCTAGAAAATATATGATAAAAAGTGAATAATTTCGTGGTTCGAGCTCTTTTTCTTAATACTGGTAACATCAAATTAACAAAATAAAGATATAAATACAATTTTTTTTTTTTTTTTTTTTTTTTTTTTTTTTATTTTTTTTTTTTTTTATACTTTATTTATTTTTTTTTTTTAAATATTAAATTTTATTTTTATATTCCCCCATACAATTGCAAACGCCCCATTCTGACCCCAATCCTTCCCCTCCCGCCCCCACCCCCCAAAAAGTGTCTCTGGTTCATAGTTTTTGTTGATTTTGATTTTCACTTTCTTATATTCATTTTCCTGGTCCCTTATTTAAGTTTTCTAGATTCCTGCTATGAGTGAGACCATCCGGTATTTTTCTTTTTCTTTTTGGCTTATTTCGCTGAGCATGATCCCTTCCAGTGCCATCCATGTTGCTGCAAATTGCATGTGTTTATCTTTTTTGAATGCTGAGTAATATTCCATGGTATATATGTACCACATCTTCTTGATCCAGTCATCTATTTTTGGGCATTTGGGTTGTTTCCAAAGCTTAGCTATTGTAAACAGTGCTGCTATAAACATAGGAGTGCAGGTGCTCTTGGAATTGATGTTTCTGTGTCCTTTGGGTAAATACCTAGGAGTGGAATTGCTGGATCATATGGAAGCTCTATGTTTAGTAGGTCCAGAAATCTCCACACAGCTCTCCATAGTGGTTGGACCAGTTTGCACTCCCACCAACAGCAATACACTATTTCTTAAGCTGCCTAACATTCCCTTGACTATTTTTAAATGTTACATAAATGGTAGCATAGTGTAAGGAGACTTTTAAAAATTTGCCTTTTGTATTTACTAGATTTTTAAAGTAAATGTTTTATTTAAGTATATATACAGGAAGTACATAGATTGTAAGTATACAGCTTACAAAGTGCATGTACTCTTTGCCTCCATTCATTTAAACTGTCAGAACTTAGGTTTTATGATATAAGACTTTCTTGCTCATATTCTCAGTACCCAAAGTGTTCATTAAAGTATCTTCAATAAATGAATCAATAAACTGATCCACAATATTCTATTAGATGATGATCTGCAATTTTTTGGCTCTATTAATGGCACTCCCACTACTGATGAATATCTGGGCTGTTTTCAGACTTTTGCTATTCAAATGATAGTTACAAGATGCATCTCTGTATATGTTTCACTGCATACAGGTATAAGAGTTCTTCCAAATTATAAACTGGAAAATACAATTTTTGGGTGAAATGGAACATACACAGCTTCAACTTTGTTAGATCTTACCAAACTGTTCTATAAAGTAGTGTCTGAATTTAAACTCCCACCAGTAGTGTATGAGGGATTCTTTTCCCCACATGCTTTCCAACCCACAGTATTTTGCACTTTCAGCTTTTGCCAGAACAGGAGTGACTTATCTGATTTATACTGATATATCTTATTAACTATTTAATCTGATTACAGATTAAAATTACATAAATCTGAGGTTAAGCATCTTTCCAAATATTTAACAGACATTTTGGATTCTTTTTTAATGACTTCACTTCATTTTCTAATGGATTGATTTTTTTTCTTACTGAGTTGTAGGATGATTTTAATATATTTTTCTAGTTGTATGTGCTACAAATATCACATTTTCATTCTTAGCATGTAAGTTTTTTTATGACATAGTACTTTTTGAAGAATTTGAAGAATTTTATTTTTTACTTTAATGTAGAAATTTAATGTCATATAGCTTTAATTAAATGTTTTTGGATCAGAAATTATTTTTAACTGATATAATAAAGATATATTACCTTCTCATGTATGAAAGTTCCGCTTTTTCATATGTAGGTCATTAAGTTATTTTGAAATTAATTTTTATATATGATGTGAGATAGGGGTCATACTTACTCAATACTCATACATCTGTTTATTAATTGATATGGAAAAATAATTGTCCTACATCCATTTACTAATGGGCCCATTCTTTTTCTACTAATGAATATGCAACTTATGTCATAAACCCAGATTCTCTCTCATACATATGTATATATACACACATATACACAAAACAGTTTCTGGGCAATGTGGCTAATAGTATCCATGACACTTTAATGTCCTTTTAGAACACTGGCTCCTGTTTACCCAGTCATTCCCCACACTACCCCACCCTTGTCATGTAGTACACTTCAGTTTTCTGGATTAGGCTAGAAAAAAGTGGGTCACTTTGACAGCATCCCACATAGCTGGGAAAACAGTGCCTACTAACAGCCTCTTACTTCACCCCCCAAGAGAAATCACAGCCTGAAAAGTTCTCTCCTAGCACTGAGCTGCTTGTCACTGCCTTGGAGAAGTGACACTGGTAAAGTGAAAGTGTTCTTATCTTCTTCAGTGCATATACACATGTTTGTTGTTTGGGTTTTTTTTTTTTTGACACCTGGACTTCCAGAAGGGTTCACACATCTGTGACTGACTGCCTAAATTGGTGTTCTTTGGGGGTGTAAGAGGGTAGTAAACCCCTTTCCCACCATGTTGATATCACCACCTCTCAGCTACGTTTTACTTAAAATTCATTTGTTTATTCTCATCTTTATTTTTCTTCTAAAGGTCTTTTAGTATGATATTGTAATATTCCATGAAAAAGTTTACTGCAGTTCTAATTGGATTTTGTTTATGATTTAATTAGTATGAATTTGACTACTGATGTCAAGTTGCTGACCATGAATATCCTATTTCCAGTTGGTTAAAAATATACTTTTAATAGTTTTATAATTTTAACCATAGAAGTCATCTTTTTTTTTTTTTAAAGATTATTCCTAGACAGACAAGTATCTATAGTAAGAATAACATTAAAAGGCTTCCCTGGTGATGCAGGAGTTACGTCTCAGTGTTATCACGCTATTGCTGCTGTGGCCTGAGTTAGATTCCTGGCTAGGGAGCTAACTCACATGGCACAGCAGACCTCTTCTGGCTCACCTGCTGCTTCCCTCAGCAGTATATTTCAGTCGATCTGCCTGATCTGTTCCCCACTCTGTCTCTGGTGAATCCTCTCACCCCCGACACCTCTGGCCTATCCCTCAGTTCTTGTATGCATAAATAAATAAAAAAAATCTTTAAAAAAATAACATGAAAGATTTATTTTCTTTTGTATATTTCTAATTGTTGGTTACTGATCCTGGATATCATGATGTTTTTGTCTTTGATTTTAAGAATTTGTTGGTTTTCTTGGATTGTCAATACAGACAAAAACATCACTAGGAAATACACATAACCTTCTTTTCTTTCCTGCTTATCTTTTATTATTCAGGTATGAATTAGGGCATTTTGTCAACATAACCCACAGATATCAACCAATCAGGCTTGAGGACTGATTTTAATCAATCTATGTGGCTTCACTGGTAAATACCAGTCAGATAACAGCACTGCTTTTTCTTGATGTATTGGGCTCACCTAATCCTCTACATCAGTGCAATGTTTCATCATTAAATATGGTATCTGTTGTAGGTTTTGGTAACTACCTTTCAGAAAGCTCTTCTTAAGGTTCGAATTTTAATTTATGCCTTTTGATCTCATCGGTATTTTTGCTCCTTTAATTTTTTATTTACTTTTATTATTTTTAAAGATTTATATATTTATGCATGCAAGAACTGGGGTACAGGTCAGAGATGTGGAGGGGGGTGAGAGGATTCACCAGAGACAGAGTGGGTAACAGAACAGGCAGATCTACTGAAATACACTGCTGAGGGGAGCAGCAGGCGAGTCAGGAAAGGTCTGCTGCGCCATGTGGGTAGCTCCCTGGCCGGGGATCGAAATGGTGCTTCAGTTGCTGCAGATAGCTTCATAGATTGCGTCTTAACACCCTGCACCACCAGGGAGGTCCTTCTTTAATTTTTAAAAAGACGTTTTATATTAATTTGTTTTTAGATGTGATATCCTTTCATTCCTCTACTAAATACTATCTGATTATGTTGTTTCTAAATTTTAATTCTCACAACTGAATGAGTTAGATATGCAATCCTACCAACAATTTTTAAAGGAGGAAACTGAAGTCTGTAAAAGTGAATAATAAAGCAACTACATGGCTTTTTTGGAATCTGAATTAATGGCTGCATTATATCATGTCAACATCTGTTAACTGCCTGCTGATTGCAGGAGTTTAACATAAATTGTTTCATTTAATAGTCACATAATCCTTTGGGATGTGTCAACATTGTACAATTTGCTGAACAGGAAACCCATAGAGATTAATCAATTTGTCCAGGATCACACAATATGGAGGCAGCAGATCCTTGATCCAAGCTTATAATACTGCTTTCATCTGCTTCCTCAAAAACCTTTCCATTGATGGTTCAATTGTCACCCACATCCCATATAACTTTCAACAATCCCATTTCTTCATAATTCCTGAGAATAGAGGACAAGCTAGATAACTGAACTTATTCTAAGCAGAATTCTAATATTCTGTGTCAGAGAAAGTGAATTTCCAAGGATGTGTGTGTGTCTATAAAGGGTTTATACCTAGTAATAATCTTTAAGGTTTCATAATTATATTTTTAGTATAATTATTTATATACAGTTTAGGTTTTGTACAAAGAAAAGAATACCAGTTATTCTGCATAATATACAAGAGGTGCAGAAACAGTAACATAAGGCATGTTGGTATGTTAGGGTGGATTCCTTGCTAGTATCCAAATTATAAATCTCACAAAAATAAAACTCAACATTTTTCTTGTTAAAACTTGTGTATCATAGGAAATTTTTACTCATGACTTTTGAAATGATGGCCTCAGCTGATTTGTTTCTTCCCTCCTGAGATGCTTCCAATTACATTTTGTTAACTCTCTTTATAACTTCCTCTCTTCTCTTGTAAGAATCATATTTGTGAGTAAAACTACAATCATTATATCTACAAGGAAAAAACTGAGAATTTTTATATATTTGTTCAACCCCCCCAACAAGTAGGCCCCCTCTAACTTTGCTCCCACCCTCACTGTCTTCCCCCTGGTAACCTCAATTTTACTTCTATTTTGTCTTGTCTGTCCATCTGCTTTGTTTCCTTATATACTGTACATATAGGTGATTTGACTTTCTTCTGACTTTTTTCACTTTGCACAATCAACTCGTATTTCTTCCATTTTGCTGTAAATACCCAGATTTCATATTTTACTGCTGAATAGTATTCCACTGCGTGTGTGTATGTGTGTATAGGTACATACATACACACACACACCCCGTGCATTTTTATCTGGTCAGCTAGGTGGGCACTTAGCTTGTTTGCATATCTCAGCCATTGTAAATAATGCTGCAATAAAATAGCGGAGCATGTAACATTTCAAGTGAATGATTTCGTATTCTTTTTTTTAAAGGTTTATTTATTTATGCATACAAGAGCTGGGGTACAGGCCAGAGGTGTGGGGGGTGAGAGGATTCACCAGAGACAGAGTGGGTAACAGAACAGGCAGATCTACTGAAATACACTGCTGAGGGGAGCAGCAGGCGAGAGAGGAGAGGTCTGCTGCGCCATGTGGGTAGCTCCCTGGCCTGCTGGGAATAGAACTTGTGCTGCAGAGGCTGTGGACAGCTTCATAGGTTGCATCTTAACCCCTTGCACCACCAGGGAGGCCCTGATTTCATATTCTTTGGATATGTATACCCAGAATTGAAATTGTTGTACCACAAGGTAGAACTACCTTTCGTTTGCTGAGGAAGGTCCATATTGTTTTCTAAAATGGATGCACAAATTTGCATTCCCACCAATATCATCTTACGGTTTCTTCACACCTTGACAAAACTTGTTACATCAGTCCTTGTGATATATGCCATTCTCACAGGTGTAAGATACTATCTCACACCTACTAGTTTTGATTTCCATTTTCATGTTCCTGTTTGCCATTTGCCTGTCTTTTTGAGAAAAGTGTCTATTAATATTTTATGGGTAAAAAAAATTTACCCATTTCAATGGGGTTAATTTTTGTTACTGTTTTACTAGAGTTACACGAGTCCTTTATATGCCTTGAGTATTTATTGTTTATTTGATGTATGATGTGTAAATAACTTCTCCCAAGAGGTAGGTTCCTCTCATTCTGCCGATATTTCTTTAGCTATGCAGAAGATTTTTAATTGGATGTAGTCCCAATGTTTATTTTTGTGTTCATTACCCTTGCCATTGGGGTCAAGTCCCCAAAGTTACCTCTAACGTTGATATTATGGAACATATAACCTATGTTTTCTTCCATTATAGTTTTAGGTCTTACATTTGGGTCTTCAATCCATTTTGAGTTTATTTTTGCATATAAATTTATAGAGTGATCCAGTTTCATTCTTTTGCATGCAGCTGTTCAATTTCACCAAAACATTTGTCTAAGAGATTTTCTTTACATGTTAACTCCTTTGTTATAGATGAAATTTTGATATATTATTTCTTGGCTTCCTATCATGCTCTATTGATCTGCCTGTCTATATTCTCATATTGTTTTAATTACTGTTGTTTATAATATAGTTTAAAACCAGGAAACCTGATGCCTCCAGTTTTCTTCTTTTATCTCACAATTGCTTTAGCTATTTTTGGGTTTCTGTGGTTCTATGTGAATTTCAGTGTTTGCTTTTTTTGTTAACTCTAGTACCTTAAAAATGCCTTTGGAATTTTGATAGGGAATGCAATGAATGTGCATATTGCTTTTGATAAGATGAATTTTGAATGTCCATGAACCACCATCCATGAACATGGAATATTGTTCCATCTCTGCATCCTGTTTATACCTCTTGACAACATATTGTAGTTGTCATTGTGTAGGTGTTCCAATTCCTTTGTTTAATTTACTTGTAGGTATTTCATTCTATTTGATGGCATTATAAGTGTTGTTATTTTCTTAATTTTTTTTTTCTTCTCATTTGTTTGCATACCGGAATGCAACAGATATTTGTATTTTATATGGTAGCCTGCCACTTTACTGTACTCATTTATCATTTCCATTTGTTTTTTGGTGAAGTTTTCAGGATTTCTATATTAAGTTACCTGCAAATAATGATCATTTTATCGATTTTCCAATCGGGATTCTTTTTATTTCTTCTTGTTTGCCTACGTGCTCTGGCAAGAACTTCTAACACAAAATTAAGCGCGACAACCATGTCTTGTTCCTGATCTTAAAGAAAAAGCTTTCAGATTCTGACCACAGAGTATAATATAACTGTGGATTTGTAGTATATGATCTTTATTATGTTAAGGTATGTTTCTCCTATACCCATTTTATTGAGTTTTTATTATAAATGGGGATTAAATGCTGCCAAATGCTCTCTCTGCACCTATTGATATGTTCATATGCTTTTTGTCTTCTCTTTTGCTGATGTGCTATATAATTGATTATATCTGTATATGTCAAAACCACTTGGTCATGGTGAATGATCCTTTTAATGTATTGTTGAATTGAATTTCCTAGTATTTTGTTGAGACTTTAACTGTTTATCAGAGACACTGGTCTGTAATTTTCTTTTTTTGGTGATGTTCTTATCACCTTTTGCTACTGGGGTAATGCTAGCCTCATAAAATGTGTCCAGAAGCATTTCCTCTTCTTCAGTTATTTTGAGAGTTTGAGAATAGGTGTGAGTTCTTCTTTGAAGATTTGGTAGAACTTGCTAGAAAATCTTCAAAATTCTTCAAATTTCTTTGAAGAACTTGTTAGAAAATCTATCTGTTTCCGGCCTTCTGTTTGGGGAGTATTTCTGGTTACTATTTCAATTTCCGTAATTGTGATCTGTCAAAGTTTTCCCTTTTTTTTTTTTTTTTTTTCTGGTTTGATTTTGGTAGGCTATATTGTTCCAAAACTGCTATATTTCTTTTCTCTGTTATAATTTTTCCTCTTTCATTTCTCATTATACTTACCAAAGTTTTCTCTCTTCTTTGTGAGCTTAGCCATAGCTTTATTGATTTGGTTTATCTTTCTGAAGAACCAACTCTTGGTTCACTGATCGTTTGTACTCTCTGTTGGCTTATAGTTCATTTGTATTCTCTCTGATTTTTATCATTTCCTTCCTTCTACCAACTTTTGGCTTTGTTTTGCATTCCAATTGCAAATTTTAATTATACCTAAAATAAGATTTTTCTTATTTGCCAATGTAGGCCTTTACTGATATTACCTTTCCTCCTACTACAGCTTTTACTGCATTCTGATAATTCATACCTTCACCTGAGTTTATCTCCAAGTATTTTAAAATTTCTGCTTTAATTTCCTCAATGACACAATATAATGATTGAGAAGCATGTTTAGTCTCTGCATGTTAGAGGTTTTCCAATTTTCTTTTGTGGTTTTATTTCTAGTTTTATAGTGTTCTTATCAGAAAAATTATTTGCAAGTGTCCATTAAGCTCACCTGGTCTATTTCATCATATAAGGTTATTGCTTATTATTCTCTGACTGATCTGTCATTGGTTGTATGTGAACCATTAAAATCCCATGTTACTATTGTGATATGGTCAGTCTTTAGTTCTATTAACAATCCTTTTTGTATTTTGATACCTAGTTATTTCATGGAGACATGTTAGTGTTATGTCTGCTTACTGTATTAAACCCTGAATCACTGTATATAATGTCCATCACTGTCTCTTAATCTTTGTAAGCTGTAATCTATTTTATCTGCTGTAAGTATGGCTATACTTAAAGTAGGCTAACCTACTTTCTTAGGTTACATTTTCTTGTAGTATTGTCTTCCAACCTTTTATTTATTTACTCTTTTAAAGATACAGTCAGAATCTGGGTATAGTCAGAAGCGCAGGAGGGCAAGAGAATTCACCAGAGCGGGGAACAGAACAGGCAGACTGATGAAGAAATACACTGCTGAGGGGAGCAGTGGGCACAGCAGGAGAGGTATGTGTGCCATGTGGGATCCTCCCCGGCAGCCAGGGATTGAACCGGAGCTGCAGAGGCTGCAGGCAGCTTTGCAGCCCAGAGCCCAACCGCTGCACCACCAGGGGAGGCCCCCAACCTTTTATATTGAAGCAGCTCCATCTGTCTTCAGAATGTAGATGAATTTTCACAGGCAGCAAAATGTCAGAGTCTGGTTTTAGATTCGTTCAGCCACTCTATGTCTTCTAAATGGCAAATTAAGATCCTTTAGGGTGATTATTGAAATACAAAATACAATTCTTTGTTGCCACTTCACTGTTCTTTGAGTGCTTTGGTAGTTTGTTTTATATATTTTTTCTCCTATTTTCTCTTTCTTGTGCTTTGGGATCAACCTTGTGTGTTATGTTTGAATTCCCTTTCCAAGTTCTTAAATGTTTCTTTTACATTTTTGTTCTGAGGCTCTATACTTATAACCTTTTGGGCAGAATGATGTAAAGCTTGTTTTAATGGTCCACATTTCTCAATTATCTCCACCCGCTCTCAGTCACACTGTATATTTAACTCTTTCTAGGTTAAATAGAAACCTAGGTTAAACCTCTTTCTAGGTTAAACCTCATAGGATTTGCTTCAGTATTTCTTACAAGGCCATTTTAGCAGTGGTGAGTTCTTTTAATTTTTGATCGTCTATATGGCTCTTTATCCCTCCCTTATATTCTGAGCAGGATCAATTACTCTTGGTTGAAAATCCTTTTCTTTCATCACTTCATTTTTATTTTATATATGTATGTTTTTTATTTTCAAAGTTATTTTATTTACTTGTCAACTGAGGTAATTTTGATTTGTATCATTGTTTGTGTTTCAGAAGTACGGACCTCCCCCTTCAGGTGTTATAGGCTCAGTTCTACTGTTGGCTTTCTAAAAATGGTTATTACTTTGACTTTATCTGATCCTTTGATTCTCTATATCCCACATCTGACATCAGCTGGCATTTGTTTTCTCCTTGTGACTTATATCACTTGCCATATATCTCTCCCCTCTGTTCCATCCATACTCTTGCAAAATGGCAAGAGTTTCTTTTATAACAGCTGAATAGTATTTCACGGTGTGCATATATATATATATACCACATATTCTCGATCCACTTGCCTGTTCTGAAACATTTAGGTTGTTTCCATATCTTGGTTATTGTAAATAATGCTGCTTTAAACATAGGAGTGTAACTTTCCTTTTGAGTTAGTTTTTTTGTGTTTTTTAGATAGATACCTAGGAGTGGAATTGCTGGGTCATGTGATAGATCTATTTTTAGGTTTTTAAGGAATCGCCATACTTCTTTTCATATAGGCTGGATCAGTCTACATTCCAACACACACAGTGTAAAA
>NW_023601104.1:705331-837049 GCF_014898055.3 Talpa occidentalis | reverse complement strand
CGGCAGCTGGGGATCGAACTGGCGCTGCAGAGGCTGCGGCAGCTTCGCAGCCCAGCGCTCAACTGCTGCGCCACCAGGGGAGGCCCTCAATGGCATTCTTTAAAGAAATAAATATTACTGAAATTTAAATTGGACCACAAAAAGACTATTTAGTGGTGGTATCACACTTTCAGGCTTCAAAGTGTACTATAAAGCCACAGTAATTAAAACAGCAAGATACTGGAACAAAAACAGACATACAGACTAACGAAATAAAATTAGAACCCAGAAATAAAACCACACATATAAGGACAGCTGATCTGTAACAAAGGTGATAAGAATATACATTGGAACAAGGAAAGCCTCTTCAATAAATGGTGTTGGAAAAACTGTAATGTCATATGTAAAAGAACAAAACTAGACTGCTGTCTCACACCGTACACAGAAATCAACTCAAAATGGATAAAGGACTTAGCTATAAGATATGAAACCATAACATACATATAAGAAAATACAGGCAAAACACCCCCATGACATAAACTTCAGTTATATCTTTGTGGCTTCAGCAAGGCAAACAAAAAGAATATTAACAACTATGACAAGCTAAAAAGATTTTGCACAGTGAAAGAGAGAGCACCCGAAAGAGAGAGAGAGAGAGCATACTGGTGGCAGAAAACATTTGCACAGCATACATTTGACAGGGGACTTATACTGAAGATATCCAAAGAACTGATACAACTCAACAAAAAGAAAACAAACAATCTAATCAAAAAAGTAGGCACAAGAGCTAAATAGACACTCTCCCAAACAGATAAACAGATGGCCAGCAGACACATGAAAGTGTTCATCATCACTTATCAGGGAAATGCAAATCAAAACCACAATGAGATACCACCTCATACCAATAAGTATGGCTCACATTAAAAAACAAAACAAAACGAAAAACAAGTGCTGGTGAGAGTGTAGAGAAAAAGGAACCCTCTACACTGTTGGTGGGAACGCATACTGGTTGAGCCTGTGTGGAAAGCAGTGTGGAGGTTCCTCAAAAGACTAAAAATGGATTTGCCATATGACCCAGAAATTCCATTCCATGAACACAAAAACACATTCCAGGAACACAAAGAACACGAAAACACTAATTCAACAGGAAACCTGCACTCCGATGTTAACTGCAGCACTATTTACAATAGGCAAGATACTGAAACATAAGGCCCCAGAACAGATGAGTAGCTAACGATGTGGTGTATATACACAATGGAATACTACTCAGCAATTAAAAAAAAAAGATAAACTCATGCTATCTGTGGTAACACTGGATGGAACTGGAAAGGATTATGCTAAAAGAAATAAGCCAGAAGGAGCAAGGTGAATACTGGATAGTGTCATGTATATGTGGAATACAGAGAAACCAAACAAAGGGTCAGACAAAGACAAACTTTAAAACCAAACCCCTGAAAGGTGGCTGTAGATCTGAGGCATTCAGGAGGGGAGGAGAAGACAGAGGGGAGTGAAAGAGAAGGTGGGAGAGGAAAGCACAATAGATCATGGGGGAGGGCTAGGGGTGCTTGGGTGGTGGGAGAGCTACAGTGACCGCATCTAAGGGGAGAAATGCCATACTTTCAAAATATTAACAAGGGTTAAGACAATGGTACTCATTAAGAAATTCATTAATTAAAAATAAAGGTGATCAAAGAGACACGACAACTGAAAAACACAGAAAAGAAAAACACTCTAGTTCATAAGGTCTTAAGAGACAGGGTTCATATCACACATCAGCAAAGCTGGTGTAACTGTAATGTGCCCATTCTAAATCCCAGCTGAGCTGAATCCATCAGTGAATCACATTACCCTCTTTCAAATTCTATATACAGGTATTTTTGGCATGAGTTCTAGAACTAACCAGGTGGGAAAGTGACTATATTCATATTCACAGAAGTAAATTAATATATAAATATATTTATAGAAGTAAATTTTAGTCTAGAAAACACATATACTGAGGTATGTATTTGTATAATATAATTTCTGCTCTATGGATCTTAAGAATCCAAGTCTGCGAAGATGATAAAAGAGATGACAAAGTTAGGAAAGTGTTCATAATTTTCAAAGAGTTTCAGAGTGTTTCATTAAAACTGCTGTTTTCCAATGTCAAGAACATCAAGGGATTTGGCCATGAGTTTTACATCAATTGTTAATGCATTGACACATCACCATAAAAATACATTTCTGTTTCTATAAAAGAAATTAAGAAATTTGGACTCACTTAACAGACATTAGCTTGTTAACAATCTTTGTTGAATGAATAAATTTGAAAAAATAGGGGAGATGTGAATGCATAGTAACTCAATTGTCAGTGCAGAGAACTGTTTATATGAATTTTGATTTTCTTAAGGCAATAATAAATAGCTAGGGTTAATGAAAACAATCCTCTGATGTGGAGAAAAAGGAACTCTTCTGCACTGCTGGTGGGAGTGCAAACTGGTCCAACCACTATGGAGAGCTGTATGGAGATTCCTCAACCTGCTAAAGATGGAGCTTCCATATGACCCAGCAATTCCACTCCTAGGTATTTACCCAAAGGACACAGAAACATTAATTCAAAAGAGCACCTGCACCCCTATATTTATAGCAGCACTATTTACAATGGCTAAGCTATGGAAACAACCCAAATGCCCAAAGACAGATGACTGGATCAAGAAGATGTGGTACATAAACACAATGGAATATTACTCAGCAGTCAAAAAAGATAAACTCATGCCATTTGCAGCAACATGGATGGAGCTGGAAGGGATCTTGCTCAGCGAAATAAACCAGAAAGAAAAATACCAGATGGTCTCACTCATAGCAGGAATCTAGAAAACCTAAATAAGGGACCAGGAAAAAGACTATAATAAAGTAAAAATCAAAATCAACAAGTAACTATAAACCAGAGACACATTGGCAGGGGGGGGGGGGGGGAGGAAGAGGGAGCAGGATCAAAACAAGGAGGGGTGGGAATTGTATGGGGAGTATAACCAAGATGAAAATGCATACATTGTACAAAAAATGAAAAAAAAATATGTAAAAAATATATATAAAAAAAAAGAAGAAGAAAACAATCCTCTGGAGAAACCATTAGTGTAAAGGAAACAGCAAGCAATCTAGAGATTCAATACATTGTGAATAATGTCCCAGGAGCGATTTAACAATGACAGGTCAAGTTACAGATTCTGTTAAGTCAGTAAGTAACTATTGCTATTACTTGAGAGCTTTGCACATGGAAAGGACATGCCTGAGGACAGACTGGGCTAAGAAAAAGTCTCAAAACTGCTAATTTTATCAGAAAACATGGATCCATCCTTTACCAGTGCGGTTTTGGTAAAATAACTTAATCCCATCTATTAATAGAATGACAATTATGCATTTCTTTTTGGGGAAAGAGAGGAGCAAGAGGCAATGCAAAGTCCTGAACTATGTGTAAGGCACCTGAGGACGACATGCTGTGGGACAGATATTTAATAATATAGGGAGACTCAATGGCTTCCCTTAGAGGAACAAAACTAATTCCAAAAATATTTCCCCTGAAATGATATAAGCCAATGCTTTTCTTCCTTCTGTTAATAAGTGCTATAAAATGACTTCACTAACAAAGCCTCATTTGTCTTTTCCATATGATGGACCTTCTTCCTACAGTTGAAATGGCACTGTGAAATGTAATAATAAAGACCTAGTTTTTAAAAAAAGCATCATCTTGACCTTCAGGATTAGTTTCAGAGCTGCATATTGCTGCTAGGGCTTTTTGAGAGTGGGCTTGGAAGGAGAACTATTTTGTAATCTTCTTACCTTCTAAATGTCTTAACCTCATATTCAAAATAGGCAATTTCAGAAAATAATTGGCAAAATGATTAAGTGCCACATGGACAAACTTGTTATTACCATGTTTAATGATGGTCCGTTATGATCAAGTCTGAGACAGCAGAGTCTAAGGAAACACACATTTCTGTTGTTTGTAAATATAAGACGATGTACTGGGATTCGACTAAGTTCTAATTCTAAAATTAATGACAAGATAAGCAATTTGAAAGCCAAGGGCCACTAAGAAAGAGTGATAAAGAACATGAGTAGCACTGCTATTTGTTTTTATAGGAATGTTTATAGTTCTTGAACAATACATACATTTTCCTACCTTTGATTCTGAAGATAAGAATGCACTTTTACTTTTAAGTGTGTTTACCTTAGATCCTGGGACAGCAAGTTTAATGCACATAATTTTCTACACAGATTTTCCAAGCTAGGGTTAGAAGAAGAAAGTAAAGTTCAGCCAGTCCCAGCTTGTACCCTTGAGAACTGAACTTGTAGAGTGTGCATTTTCTCTTTATTTCTACTCTACGCTGTGGGCACTTAAATTCATTCTTTTCTTGATATGAAAGAATTCAGAAAAACAACTCTGAGGTCACATGAAAGGCTTCACAGCACATTTTCAACTTTGTGTAAGTTTAAAAAAATTTATATTTACAGGTATTTGTGTTTAAAGGTATCATGCTCTTTTGTTTGGAGGGGACAGAAATTCATTCAAAATATTTCAAGTAAAAAAATCCATCTATTGTAAGGCTACCAGGAACTTCCATGTATATTCAGGAGAAAATGAACTACCAGGCCTCAGGAGGGTGGGAAAAATGCCCACCATGTGACCTGTACTGCTCTCATTTCTAGCCCCCATCTCACTCGCTCATGAGGCAGTTCTGGTCTCCTTTTTTTCCCAAATGGCTTTTGTTAGGACTGCTAAACTCAACAGTAAACCCAGCCCTGCAATGGCCATCCCAGAAGTTACTCTACATGATTTTTCAATTCAAATACCGAAGAAAAGATAAGATGGGGTTTTACAACTTTTTAAATGCCTATTCATGATTAAGAAACCTGAATGACCCAGGTTATGTAACAGGGGGGTCCCCCCAGGTAAAGGGGAGATGCCAGGTTCCCTGCCCCACCCAGGGAGGGTGCAGCTGGAGGGTGGAGAAAAGCTGGAGAGGAGACTGACACTAATTGTATTAAAATTCTTTTCCATTAAAGATCTTGTGCACTAGAGTATGTTTTGTCTTGATGCAGCGGATGGCAGAATCCATTTAGAGGGGAGGTTTGGATTCTGGGGTGCCTCTCATCCTGCCCTGTAACAGTTAGTTTAACTTTTTGGGCTAGATTTTAAGTTCCAGCTGGCTAGTGGAGGGACAGATACCTCAAGTCAAAGGTCTACTCTTGGATTAATCAGGGGCTGGCCATTGAGGGAGCATCACATGGATATAAAAGAACACGGGTGCGATGCCTAAACGTGGCAGTGTTCATCACAACCAGAAGAAAAGGACACCAACAGCAGTGAGGCTAAGATGAATATAAAGTAAAGTAAGTCAAGAAGGGAGATGAAAGGGTAATGGCTCAGATGTGACTGTGTCTAAGTCCACAGAAACCACTATTTGATACAGCGTTCCCTATTCTTATGTCCATTTATGAGAGAAAGAACTCACTTATGCAGTCAAACAATACTTACTAAGATGCTGTATGATTTACAAGTAATGAATCTGGGTTTCTTATCCCAAGAAATTACAATCTATTTAGGGAGATGATAGCACAACAAATTGAGTACCAGATAATACAGTCATTAATAAAGTGTTGAAAGACCTATTCTCCAACCTGACATTTTCCCTCCAATGATTTAGATGAAGATACATTATGTTCTAAAGATCAACTTCAATGTTGGCACAAAGTTAAAGAAGCTAAATTGCAGGCCAAATCAGGATCCAAAAAAGGATCTTGACAGGCAGGGTTAAAATTTACCAGGATGAAGTTTGGACTTAAGGTAAAAGAAGCAAATGTCCAAGTAAAATTAATAGAGCATACCTTCTTAGAAGCCAAATAACAAAGACTTAGGGCTTTAAAGCTCAGCAATTAAGTACTGTGATGCAGAGTCAAAACAATAACAATTACAAACAAAAATCACTGATATTAAATAAGTGTTTGCTTTGTAGTAGGCACTTAATAAACATATGTACTTTTAATTCTCCCAACAGCCAATAATTAGCCCCACCCAGTTTGGTAGTGTTAACCACTTTACTGAAGCTCTGTTATACAGTGATTTGGCTGAAGGTGAAAAGCAGAGATTTAAGTTCAGATCTGACTGCAGAGTCTGTATATTTTTCCACAATACCAAGCTGTCTGCTTTGCTTCATGTTGATGAAACTATTTCTCTAGAAAAAATTGTGTCCAGAGGGACACTGTAAGGAGATAAGCAAGACTGAGAGAGAAAAAATAGGGCCAGTTAGTTCTCCAACAGAACAACCTAGAGTGACCTGGTGCATTAACAATTTGGCCCTGTTGTTGCCCATGAGTGTTTGTCAAGAACAGAGAAGACCAAATAAGTAAAGGCAAGCAGGACAAGATCAGTGCAGTGGTCATTTTTAATAGGTCCAAAGATTCACTGGCTTCTTTGTGCTGCTGAAGAGCGTGTGAGATGTGGAATACCAGCAAGTAGTAGTTTTCAATTTTATTATCACTGCCCCTATGTAAATATACTA
Organism: Talpa occidentalis; assembly: GCF_014898055.3. NCBI lineage: Eukaryota > Metazoa > Chordata > Mammalia > Eulipotyphla > Talpidae > Talpa > Talpa occidentalis. Next base: position 830,528 of record NW_023601104.1, on the reverse strand, counting down.
TAAAAACACAACAAAGTTTTGGCCACAGCTCCTAATCACAGCAGACCCATTTCTTATTTACATAATATAGGGAATTCTTTATGCTCAAAGAAAATGACAAACCACTATTCACTTCAAATATTAAAAGCTATGTTAAATAATTATTATCAGCATAAGCTGAAAAGAAGGAAAGACTAGTCATCCATTCTTTCGGGCTTGCATTCGGTAGTGAGTCAGGAGGTGGGGCAACATGCGCCATCCAAAGGCAGATACATGTGGCATGAAAGAGACTTGCTTCAAGTCAACCTTTCTTAGCACAGAAGACAGCTCTGGTGGAGCACATTTGTTAAGAAGTTTGGTTTTGGAATAGCATGCACCTAAGTCCTCACATGATAATTTGGAAAGGATTCAAGCGGGTTTTTTTTTTTTAAAGATTTATTTATTTATGCATACAAGAAATGGGGTGTAAGTCAGAGATAAGGGGGTGAGAGGATTCACCACAGAGAGTGGAAAACAGAACAGACAGATAGACTGAAATACACTGCTGAGGGGAACAGCGGGCGAGATGGAAGAGGTCTGCTGTGCCATGTGGGTTAGATCCCTGGCAGGCCAGGGATCAAACTCACGATGCAGTGGCTGGTGATAGATTGATAGCGCTGTCTTTAACTTCTGCGCCACCGGGAGGCACAGATTCAAGCAGATTTACTGACTTTCCCTGATTCTCACAAATGCAAATCACCCACTACAGCTTCAAGACAGTTTCAAAAATTTAAATTTTCAGAAACATTTATAATTCTTAATTTCACATTTAAAAATTTCTGCTGGAACAAAAATTCACTCACAGAAAGATACCTAGGAATAATTAATTATAGTGTATATTAATGAATTAATTAAGGCATCCTTCAAGTGAAAAAGGAGAGGGGCAGAGTGGTTAAGAAAAGAGGACCAAGGAGGGGGGGCGGAGCAACATGGCGGCGAGGAGACGCTGCGAGTAAGATCTCCCATTAAAAAAAGTAAATAGGGAGGAAAAGCGGCAGGTCCCAGTGAGAACCAGGACACGGAAGATAAACGGGTGACGCCAGCGAACTGCCCGAAGAAGAAAGTGGCCATAAAAGAGGACTAGAAGGGAGGGAAGCGCAGAACCCTGCTCCCCTCCCCGCCCACAGAGGCGGCACTCTCCGACCCGCAGAGAGGAGGAAACAACAAACCAAAACGACCCACAAGAACAAACGACACAGCAAGCGGGACTGTGAGTGGAAAGGAACTATGGCAGCCACCACACCCGGTGAACGGGAGCTGAGGCGAACCCTGCAGGATCCGCCGCGGCGGTGAGGGAACGGCTCCGGGCGCCATTAGAGAAGAACAAAGACCCCGGGAGACGCGCACACAGCCCGGGCTGCCGGTAAGCCTGCGCGGGAAAGCTGCGCGCTCGGCGCACTTGAAAAGCAAGTGCAGACCTGGATCGCGGCTGCCCAGGTCCCCGCGCCTGCGACCTAGGCTTGGGAGACGACCTAGGCTTGCGGGAGATGCGCGGAGGTCCTCACTGAGGTGAAGGTCCCTCCCTGAGTGAGCAGGAACCAGGCGCCCAGGCACGGGAGCTGTGCAAAAGGCGCCATTCCCGCGCCACTGAACTGGGCTACAGCCCGCGTCCTGGAACTGAGGGCTTTGAACTGAGACCCGGGGCACGAAAATTCGGGGCGTGGTTTCTCCACGACGGTGGGGCACAAGGCAGACACAGCACCCCAAAGCTGTTGAGGTGTACCCTACCATTCCCGCTCTGTTCTCTGTCCCACGGGGTGGGGGGAGGCGAAAAACAGCCCCCCAAGGACAATAGGAGAGATCTCTGGCGCCACCTAGCGACCAGGAAAAAAAAGTCACTAACACCCTATAAAACAGGACATTTCTTAAGACTGCTTGAAAAGGGCAGAAGGTTTCTGGAGGACCCAGTGGCCAGCCGGGAAGTTATTCCACGCCAGGCCCCTTCCGACCAGCAGTCTGAGCCCACAGAGGGAGCAGGCACCCACGTCCGGGGCAGACCGGGTGCGCAGAAGAGTGTGCCTGAAACCGGAGGTGCAGGGACTGCATCCCGCTTCGCCATTTGAGAACAAGGACATTTCTTCAGTAAAAAACTGCCTAAAACCAGCAGAAAGCTCCCCCAGAAGACAGAGATGGCTCCTGGAAGAGCCAGAGGGGAGCGGAGAAGTTCACCCAAGATGTCAGTCAGTCCGAGCAACACAGTGTCCCAACGCATACGACAAATTAGAAAACAGACAGTAGGGAGTAGAAGAACCACACGCAACCTAAAAACTCCTCAGGAAAGAAGCACACCACAAAAAGAAAACCACTCCCCAGATTGCAACGACAGCAACTTGGAAGAACTTCTGAGCCTTCCAGAAAGAGAATTTAAAATTGCCATGATTAAAAAGTGATAGATCAGAAGAAGGAAATTGAGTCCCTAAAGAGGGAAGTAAGAGAAATGCAGGAGATCAAAGAATTAATGGAGGAACTAAAGAACTCTGGGAAAAGCAATGAAAGCAGAATAGATGAAATGGAAGAACGAATAAGTAATCTTGAAGACACAGAAATAAAAAGAACCAAAACAGAAAAGGAAGAGAAGTACGAAGGAAAAAGAATGAAGAAAGACTTCGGGAACTATCTGACTCCATGAGGAAAGGAAATATAAGAGTTATAGGAATTCCAGAAGGAGAGGAGAGAGATGTAGGAACAGAGAAAATATTCATGGATATAATTGAAGAGAACTTCCCAAATGAGAAGAAGGAGCTGAAAATTGATATACAAGAAGCAAGAAGAACACCAAACTTCCACGACGAAAGGAAAAACACAGCAAGACACATAATAGTAAAGCTCCCAAGAATCCAGGATAAGGAAAAAATAATGAAGCTGACAAGAGGGAAGAAACAGATAACATTCAAAGGAAAACCAATCAGGCTGACATCAGACTTCTCTGAAGAAACACTACGGGCAAGGAGAGAGTGGAGGGACATAGTCAACAGACTCCAAGAAAACAGATGCCAACCAAGAATACTCTATCCCGCAAAGCTCTTTCCTCCATGAAGAAAGAATATGGACCTTCCCAGACAAAGAGAAACTCCGGAATTTCATTGCGACTAAACCCCCACTCCAAAAAATACTACAAGGAATCCTAAAGCCAGAAGCTCAGAGGGACGAATAACAACGAAAGAAGACCAAAAAAAAAAAAAAGTTATTAAAAGAATAAATAAATAAAATCAAAGGAAAGACAAACATAATGGCAAATACAGATGCTAACATATCAATATTAACTCTAAATGTAAATGGACTAAACTCTTCAATAAAAAGACACAGAGTTGCAGCCTGGATTAAGAAACAAAACCCAACCTTTTGCTGTCTCCAGGAAACACATTTAGCTACAAAGATAAAAATAGGCTCAAAGTCAAAAGATGGAAAACAATCCTACAAGCAAATGGGCCAAAAAAGAAAGCAGGAACAGCTATACTTATATCAGATAAAACAGACTTCAAACTCAAAAAAATAAAAAGAGACCCCAATGGTCACTACATTATGATTAAGGGGACAATACTTCAAGAAGAAATAACACTCATTAACATATACTCACCAAACGAAAGAGCACCAAAATATATCAGACAACTGTTGTCCTCTCTGAAAACAGACATCAGAGAAAACACATATGTAGTGGGAGACTTCAACACACCACTATCAACAATGGATAGATCAACAAGACAAAAAATAAGTAAAGAAACTAAAGCTCTAAATAAGGACCTAGAGCATTTGGGCTTAACAGACATCTATAGAACACTAAACCCCAAAAAAACGGAGTACACATTTTTCTCAAGCGCACACGGATCATTCTCCAGGATCGATCACATACTGGGGCACAAGACAAACATCAACAGATACACCAAGATTGAAATCATACCAACCATCTTTTCTGACCACGAAGGCATCAAACTAGAAATAAATCATAAAAAGAAGGCAAGGAACTATCCTACCTCATGGAGATTAAAAGCCACACTACTGGAAGACCACTGGACTAACGAGGAGATCAAAGAAGAAATTAAAAAATTCTTTGAATTGAATGACAAGGAGGACACCAATATCCTAAATGTATGGGATGCAGCAAAAGCAGTAATAAGAGGAAAATATATAGCAATAGAAGCTCACATCAAAAAACAAGAAAGAACTCAAAGAAACAACCTAATCTCGAAGCTCAAAGATCTAGAAAAAGAACAACAAAAAAACCCCAGAACCAGTAGAAGAAAAGAAATAATAAAAACCAAAGCAGAAATAAATGAATTGAAAAACTAAAAAAACAATCCAAAAGATCAATGAAACCAAGAGCTGGTTCTTTGAAAAAATAAATAAAATAGACAAACCCCTAGCCAGGCTCACAAAGGAAAAAGGGAGAAAGCACAAATACACAGAATCATAAATGAAAGAGGAGAAATCACAACGGACACAGCAGAAATCAAAAGAATAATTAGTAACTACTATGAACAGTTATATGGAAACAAGTTCAACAATCTAGAGGAGATGGACAAATTCCTACAACTCTACAATCACCCAAAGCTAGATAAAGAAGAAATAGAACACCTAAACAGACCAATTACAAGCAGCGAAATTGAAATGGTAATTAAAAACCTCCCCAAAAACAAAAGCCCAGGACCTGATGGATTTACAAATGAATTCTACCAAACATTCAGAGACGAATTAGTGCCTATCCTTCACAAACTCTTCCAAAAAATTGAGAAGGAAGGGACAATACCAAACACGTTCTATGAAGCCAATATTACACTAATACCAAAACCGAATAAGGACAACACAAAAAAGGAAAACTATAGGCCAATCTCCCTAATGAACACTGATGCAAAAATCCTCAATAAAATTTTAGCTATCAGAATCCAACAATGTATCCATAAGATAATTCACCACGACCAAGTTGGATTCATTCCAGGGGCACAAGGATGGTTTAACATCCGAAAATCAATCAACGTTATCCAACACATCAACAAAAAGAAATATAAAAACCATATGATAATATCAATAGATGCTGAGAAAGCTTTTGACAAAGTGCAACACCCATTCATGATAAAAGCCCTTGAAATTCTTGGGATACAAGGAACATACCTCAACATCATAAAGGCCATCTATGACAAGCCAACAGCCAGTATCATTCTCAATGGTGAAAAGCTGAAAGCAATTCCATTAAGATCTGGAACAAGACAAGGATGTCCACTCTCACCACTGCTTTTCAATATAATACTGGAAGTCCTAGCCAGAGCAATAAGACAAGAGAAAGACATCCAAGGAATCCAAATAGGAAAAGAAGAAGTCAAACTATCACTATTTGCAGATGATATGATAATATACATAGAAAACCCCAAAATCTCCACAGAAAAACTAATTCAACTCATCAATCAATTCAGTAAAGTGGCAGGATACAAAATCAACACGCAAAAGTCAGTAGCCTTCCTATACACAAACAATAAATCTGAAGAAGAAGAAATCAAAAAAACCACCCTTTTATTATCGAAACAAAAAAATCAAATATTTGGGAATAAATCTAACAAAAGAGGTAAAGGACCTATACAAAGAAAACTATAAAACACTGTTAAAAGAAATAGAAGAAGACACAAAGAAATGGAAAGACATCCCCTGCTCATGGATTGGAAGAATAAACATTATTAAAATGGCCATCCTACCAAAAGCAATATACAGATTCAATGCTATTCCAATCAAAATCTCAATGGCATTCTTCAAAGAAATAGAACAATTATTGATGAAATTCATATGGAATCACCAAAAACCCCGAATAGCCAAAGCTCTACTGAAAAAAAGAGAAGGAAATGGAGGCATCACACTCCCAGACTTCAAACTATACTACAAAGCCATAATCATCAAAACTGCATGGTATTGGAACAAGAACAGACATACAGACCAATGGAATCGAATAGAAAATCCAGAAATAAACCCACAGATTTATGGTCAACTAATCTTTGACAAAGGAGCAAAGACTATGCATTGGAGCAAAGAAAGTTTGTTCAATAAATGGTGCTGGGAAAACTGGGTCGCTACATGCAAAAGAATGAAGCTTGACCACTACCTCACACCATACACAAAAATCAACTCAAAATGGATTAAAGAACTAGACATAAGACCTGAAACCATAAAATACATAGAAGGAAATATAGGCGAAACACTACGGGATTTGCACATCAAAGACATCTTTACAGACACATCACCCAAAGCAGTGATAGTGAAGAGAAAGATAAACAGCTGGGACTACATCAAATTAAAGAGCTTCTGCACAGCAAAAGAGACAATAACAAAAACAAAGAGAAACCCCACCAATTGGGAGAACATTTTTGCACCCAACACTAATGATAAAGGACTGATCACAAAAATCTGCAAAGAGCTGATGAGACTCAGCAATAACAAAGAAAATAATCCAGTCAAAAAATGGGCAGAAGAGCTAAAAAGAAACTTCTCTGAAGAGGAAATGCAAATGGCCAACAGACATATGAAAAAATGTTCAACATCACTTGTAATCAGGGAAATGCAAATCAAAACTACCATGAGATACCATCTCACACCAGTGAGAATGGCACATATTAAAAAAACTAGCAACAACAAATGTTGGCGAGGATGTGGAGAAAAAGGAACTGTTGTGCACTGTTGGTGGGAGTGCAAACTGGTCCAACCACTATGGAGAGCTGTGTGGAGATTTCTGGACCTACTAAACATAGAGCTTCCATATGATCCAGCAATTCCACTCCTAGGTATTTACCCAAAGGACACAGAAACATCAATTCCAAAGAGCACCTGCACTCCTATGTTTATAGCAGCACTGTTTACAATAGCTAAGCTTTGGAAACAACCCAAATGCCCAAAAATAGATGACTGGATCAAGAAGATGTGGTACATATGTACCATGGAATATTACTCAGCATTCAAAAAAGATAAACACATGCAATTTGCAGCAACATGGATGGCACTGGAAGGGATCATGCTCAGCGAAATAAGCCAAAAAGAAAAAGAAAAATACCGGATGGTCTCACTCATAGCAGGAATCTAGAAAACTTAAATAAGGGACCAGGAAAATGAATATAAGAAAGTGAAAATCAAAATCAACAAAAAACTATGAACCAGAGACACTTTTTGGGGGTGGGGGGCGGGAGGGGAAGGATTGGGGTCAGAATGGGGCGTTTGCAATTGTATGGGGGAATATAAAAATAAAATTTAATATTTAAAAAAAAAAAAAAAAAAAAAAGAGGACCAAGGAGCTTAGGGTCACAGGGGCGATGAAATATCAGCTCATAGTCACAGGTAATCTACACAGTAACTGTAGATGATCTACAAGGTCACTTATTAGAAATTGGCCAAAATGCCAGAAAATCTCTGCTTATCACTGAAAAAATTAATTAATGCAAGAGAAAAAAACTCAGTTCCTGAGGTAGAGTCATGAAATGCCACGGGGGAAGGGAACAGCGTGCTAACACAGGAGCCCTTGAGGGATGAGAGGAGGGCCTGGGCCTGCAGAGAGCCAATGAAACACACAGGGTCAGGGATATACTTCCAGGAACTCAGGAAGCATGCCATGGAGGGGGTGTGCCAGGGGCCTGGGGGAGCGTGTGCAGGGATTAGGGAATGCTCAAGGCCAGGGCAGGAGTCCATGCAGGAGTGCAATTAGAAAAATCTGAGGAAAAAAACCATCTGAATTTAGTCGCTGACTCATGACTACCAGTGTGCTCTACGTGTACATCTTAGTCTGAAATAGCGGTAGAGCTCCTCTTGTCCTTCTCTTTGTGAGCAGCAGAACATTTTCATAACTCATCCCGCAGCACTGAGAAGCAGGGTTAGCTTAGAAATCAGAGTCACGATCTTGAGCTGAGTCAGTGCCAGAAGCCCACCATCCTGCGTGCTGGCTTTCTTAGTCAGTGGGGCCTGATAAAAACACACATCTGTTGTCATACGGTCAGATGAGGGAACAAACTGTAATCCTGGCACCGTGGCTGGCTCGTGGGCATCAGAGGAGCACTGGTCTGGTCTTCAGGGCTTCCAAAGTGAGTGTGCAAATCTTGCTTAGGCTTTTTATGTTTTTATTTTTATTTATTTATTATTTTTTTTTTAAAGATTTATTTATTTATGCATACAAGAGCTGGGTGGGGTGTAGACCAGAGGTGCGGGAGGGTGAGACGATTCACCAGAGACAGAGTGGGGAGCAGAACAGGCAGATTGGCTGAAACACACTGCTGAGGGGAGCAGCGGGCGAGACAGGAGCGGTCTGCCGCACCATGTGAGACCCTCGCTGGCCAGCGGGATCAAACCGGAGCTGCAGAGGCTGTGGACATCTTCACAGTGCAGCGCTCAACTGCCTGAGCCCCCAGGGGAGGCCCCCCTTTTTTTTTTTTAGAAACTGTGGTAACCTCTTCCCCAAATGAGAGGCACAGATACCCCTCAGAAGCACCAGAACAAGTTCTTTACCATGATATTACAAGCAGCTTCTGGGAGACAGGTATTCAATCTAGGTTACCAGCCAAGGAAGGTAGAGTCATGCATTTTGAGACTACCAGAAAACAAGCAAAACAACAAAAACAAACAAAAAAACTATAGGTCCATTTAAGATGAATGGCATGAATTAGTAACAGTTACCAAAGCACTGCTCCCCCAAATCAAATGGCATTTCCTTTCTTATCTCAAATATCTGTTTTATTCTTTCCTTCCTCCCTCCCTCCCTGTCAATGAACTTACACGGAGTGACGACAAGATGCCAAAGCCATACACTGCCAGTGAAGTCCATTTTGATCAGGAATACCAACTGTCTCGGGGTAGAAAACCCCTGTGTGTGTTGGAACTGCCCGACAGCGAGTTCTGGGCTACAAAGAGACATCCTGACTTGAAGGATAGCTGTACTTTCTGCCTTTAGGATCTACCTTGTCAGAAGAGCAGAGGAACGCAAACTCATTTCAGAGCTGCACTTGAAATGTCTCAAGTCCAAGGCAAGCAGATAACCAGACTACTACTTTACAAACTGTCACCTAACATTTAACATAACACTTTGAAGTTAGCAAAACTCTCACATACATTACTTCAACTGATCTCCACGGCAGCAATGCCTGGTGAATATGAGTATGATTACTGCTGTTTAACAAATGAAACAGACGAAATGAAATTAAGGCACTTGCCCAAAATTTCCCAGCTAGTAACTGGCAGGGGTAAAACTGAATCCATACTAGCCTAACTCTGAAACTGCTGGTATTTCCATTTTACTAAAATATCTCTCAGGGAAAAAGAAAACATATTCTTGGAATTTGTTTTTCTGTTGAATCCAATGAAGAACTTTTGTTGGGGTAATTAAACATTTAAAAGCTTTCTGAGTGATAAAAACAGACTTTTATCAAAATCTCTCATTTAAACTGTAAATGAGAGATTCTATAAAGTATCTAGAAATTGTGCAAGTTACACATGGACAGGAATACAATAGTTCTGAAATAACACTGCTTGCTACTACCTTCCAGGTGGTCGAGGAAAGCAGATCTTAGGTCTAATGGCTCTGCAGGATCCTATGACAAAGAGCAATTTGTAGTAAAGACGAAAAATGCAATTCAGTTCCCAGTTTTTTGGCTGGGGCCCTGGACTGGGGCAGTCCTGGCCTCAGACTGCGCTTCCTGGACTCAGGGGCATCCAGTTTCATAGCTCAGGCCTCTGCTCATGTGCTTATTCACCTCTTTTCTATACGCAACACACAAAGTGAGCTTCCCCTCACTTCCATGCATTCCTGCTCATTTTCTGTAAACTGTTAGAACTGCCCAGGAATTTATCAGTTCTCCTTGATTTAGGATTAGAGAGACCAAAGAGATTTTCTCTATAAGGTTTTTAGGCTCAATCTGAGTTGTGTAAGCGACATCCAGCACCTCTGTTTTTCTCCCCAATGAGGAGCGTAAGCGTTTGCTATTTAAGCCTGAATACACATAAAAATTTTTGTGGACCCCCATATGGAAACCATAGGGCAGAAATGATTCACAAATGAAATGTGAAAGACAGATGAAAAAACTATACTTACTTAGGAGGAATCCGTGAACCTGTGCTCACATTTGCGGTTGGGACCACAACTTGAAGAATGTGTTCAAGGGCTGTTAATCCACCAGCAACTTGAAATGCAATCTGATCTGCCACATTCTAGACAGAAATAAAAATATAAATTAGCCCAATTTCGCAGGCATGAAATTATAGCCAAATGAAAAATTTAGTTGTACTCTGAAACATTCTATTGGTTGAATTATTCTACAAATATTTACTGAATACTTAGTGCTAGGAATTGTAGGTCAAAAGTGGTGTGCAGAGAATACACGACTGCTGTCCCCTGTGAAGCTACATTTTAGTGGATGAGACCAAAATTAAGCAATTACAAATAAAATTATTTTAATTGTGATAAGTATTTTGAAGTAAATAGAAAGCCGTACTGAGAATAAAGGGGAAACCGACTCTACACTGGGGAAAGGGTCAGCAAAGGCTTCTCTGAGAATGTGGAAGTGTTAAGACGGGTAAAAGGGGAAGGGATGATGTGATCCAAGCAGAGGAAAAGAGAATTTTATACAGAACTCTTCAGCATTATTATAAAAACAACCAGATTATTTTATAATTAACATTACCACCTATAAGACAAATTGACTTCTACAGTGTTTCCTCTCCCAGAACATTTTTCTTCAGTAATACAAAATAATCTAATATTTTTAATCACATTTAATTAATACTCTTTTAAATTACTTCAGCTCTTTTAGGAAAATATTAAGCAGCCACTATAATACACACACACACGTATATAATATATAGTAGCCACTATAATAATCAATAATAATCAAATGACTATGATTATATCTATACAAATACGATGTCTGAGTTGAATATGATTTTGGAGGGAAGGAACTTCTCCAAGTTCTTTGTCTTCCTTTGGCAGGGGGAGAGGAAGCATAAAGTGTATTAGTTTTTAAGATGAAGATACCTTCATCTTCATGTAAAAATTGAATTGAATTGAAACCAGCTCTGGGCTGACTTTACAACTCCCACCCACAAGTCTTATACTTAAGTCTCAACCCTTAGTACCTCAGAATGTAACTGTCTTTAATAAAAGAAAATATACACACATACACAAACAAAAAACAGTAGTAATAAATAAAAAAACCAAATTAGCAGGCAACTATAAATCAGAGACATTCTGCAAGGGTAGAGGAATCAAAACGGGGGCAGAAGAGCACAAGTGACTATGGTGATAGTTTATGGGTGAACTGGTGGTGGGAATTTTGTGGGGAATATATCTGAAAGGAGAAAGCATACAAGCATAAATGAACAATGATATAAAACTACGCATATATGTATATATATATATTGTGTGTGTGTATGTATGTATGTATATGTCGTTAAGTTAAAACGAGGCTTGTTAAGGGAGCCCTAATCCAGCATGTCTGGTGTCCACATTAGAAGAGGAAGAGATGCCAGGGGTCATATGCATAGAGGAAAGGTGCGGGAGGACACAGCAAGAAGGCTGCAGAAACCAAGGACAGAAGCCTCAGGCAGAACTAAACCCGTTAACACCTTAATCTTGGATGTCCAACCTCCAAAATACGAGAAAATAAATTTATGTCATTTAAGCTACCCAGTCTATGGCTTTTTTTTTTTTATTTCACTCCATTGTAGACCAATATTTTTGTAAAATGTAACACAAACAAAAGACTGAAACATTAAAAATAAAGAAGTACTAAGTAGGAGACCACATTTAAATATATGCAAGAAACATAAAATTACTGTTAATTTGCTAAAATCTACTCTTGCTTTGTGCAGTTCCCTCCCATGTTCTTGTGACAGTGGCGCTGGCTCATGGACTACAATTTTGAGGAGTCCTGCTCTGAACGCCTGCAGTGCAATAAGGATGATATTTTCCAGAGTAAACATGATCACGTCACTCCTTGTTAAAGCACTTGAATGTCTTCTTCCTCACTGTCTATAGAATAAAGTAAGGCCCACACTGCTTAGCATAACTCTTCAGATATGCTCCGTCTCTAACAGCCTCCTTCCTGCCTTCTCTCTCATCCCAATCTCCCACGTGGCCCAATGCTCCTGTAAACTCTGTGCTTCTGCATACACTGTTTCTCCCCAGAAGAGATGATCCTCAAGTTTTTCAACTTTGTATTCCCACTAAGCTGAGCTGTTTGAGGTTGGGGACCTCGTCTGTTCCATCACCACCTTCCCAACACTTAAGCGGTGGGGACTGCACTCAGTAAATGCTGTGTCAGTGGTGGCTGGATGACAGTTTTGGGAAAGAAAGCTGATACTTTCATATGATCTTACTTGTGAAAACACAGTCAATAATTTCTCTGGAATGATCCCAGGATAACATCTTTCATTCCTGTGTTTGTGCATGCCTTATAGCATGGTTTTTCACTAGAATTGAATTTCATGATCAAAGAATGAAGTTCGGTTTTTCAAGATTGAGGGACATGTTCACCTTGAGTCTCCTTAATAACGAAAAGAAAGGAGCTTAAAGTCTTTACTTGTGCTCCATTTCAATATAAGGTCTTCACATATGGATGTCTCTCAACTCAGAACAAAGTACATCATGCTTCAAACTGAGCAGATGCACAGATTGATGCAATCTGTCTATAGAAAATGAGAAAGAACTAGGTCAGCGCTGTGGAAGTCGAGGGGAGAAGGACTGAGTAAAAGCAGACCAGTTTAATGTATACATGTATGCCTTAAAAACAAAACTCAAAGCCTTTTATGCGGTGCCAACAACATGGATGTGACCTCTTGAAAAACATTAGACATAGGCGCTAATAGACATTAAGCAGGAAAAATAAGCTAATTTCAGGATGATAAAGGCCATTCAAAGCCAAATTTTCACTAATGTATTATTGAAACTGAAGTTTTAATTTATCACTTGCAGTTTTTCAAGGAAATAAAGCCAAAAACAAAACCAACAGTAAAATTAAAAAAAAAAACAACAAAAAACAACTTATAAATCTCCCATGGAGTCAAGAAGGGTCCTGCCTGGTTCTGTGTACTTCTGGATTATGGCTGCAACAAGCCACTCTGGGCCCTCCTATAAGCATGGCCACGTGGAAACATTACTTGGTTTACTAACTTCTCCTGCATGTCCCACATCAATCCCTGTTCACCCATCCCCTCTGCCTGACCTCAGAGCCCCAGTTGCTCCACTGCAGCCTCCTCCAGAGTGGTGGCTCACTCACCTCTGCAGTCCCACGCTGGCGCACCAGGAATGTAAATATGTGACAGGTGATTGACTCAACAAAAGGGTGACCAGATGAAAAGATTCTTTTGGACAGAAAAATGTCCCATGAGAAAAGACAGATGACGTAAGGCAAAGACTGTGAACACCCTCTACTGGCTCCATTCCCCCTCCCCCTTCTTTACCTCAACGTGGAAGAAAAGATCCTTTGCTAGTCTAAGACCTTCTCACCTCAGGGAGGCAGAAAAGGATAACAAGCTTGATGATGAGCTGCCTAAACGTTGAAATGAAGAGAAAAACCACCTTCTTAAACATGTGGTACTAAACACTACATTCAAATAAAAATGGAAATAACTTTCATACAACAACAATCCAAGTAAACTTACAGGAAGCAGAGAGCCTCCCATCTCCTCTCCCCACCACACTCACTGCTGGGACAATCCTTGGGGCCTCCGGTACACACTGCTCTCTCTACAATCCTGGCTGTTTGAGCATCACAGGGAGAGTACAGGCTCCTCAAATACGCTGTCTTACACTTGTTTCTGTCCCTGTCAGTGTCTAGATAAAAGCAAGTAGGCTACAAAGGCTAAACCGTAATTATTCTCTCTATTCAAACTGCTACCTCTCAACTTGTAGGGTTCATGTGCTGTCTCTCAAGCCTTTTAGACCCAGATCTAATGTTGCTTCTTCCAGAAAGCCTTTCCTGATCTCCTCAGCTAAAGTCAAAGTCCTTTGTGCATACTGAATTGTGTCTGTCTTGTGGCCCTGATCACTTTTCACATTATTCCAGAGCTATTTGTGCTCATGTGCCAGATTGCAAAGCTTAAACTCTCCTAGCCCTATGTCCTCGGTCAGGGTTAAGCACACACACTGTGGGCAACAAGTTTGCTCAACGATCGAAGATATCTCATTACAAAAAAGCAGACTAGGTACCTTTCCTTCTTCGTCTTATCCCTTTCCCAAACATTATGCCTTCAAATAGGTGAAGCTGAGATTCTCAGAGTTTTATTCTGATTGGAGTGGGGAAAATGCTTGTAAGAGGAAATGTATGGTTTTACTTATGTACCTGGCATAACACCTTAATAGCTCAGCCTTCCTCTGCTCCCTCCCACTGTGCGTTGGACAGCTAATAGGATTAGCTGCTCCATTCTAATAACCCAGCTTAGTTAAAGGCCAGCAAAAATGACAGTTTCAATCTGAATTACATGGCCTGGGAATCCATTCAATTATTAACTAGAGTAACTGTTATTACCTCTCCCAATCAAAGGAGAGGCAGCTGTTGATCTCTGGTGGCCTGCAAAGGCTGGTGGCCTTTGTACTTGACTTCTCTGTAGTCAGTAATTATGTTCTTTGTGATCAGGGAGGAAGACCTTCCCAGCCCTTTAGAAAGAGGTGGCAGATGGAGAAAATTGTTTGCATGTTCATTAGCAGGATAGGCTACATTTGTTCTGAGCATCCGTGACACTTTAAGACTTGTTTAGAGATAATACAAGGAGGTTTTGGGAAGTCCATATATTTAGAACTCAGCAGCCCAATTTATAGAGATGAGAAGATCCTAAAGTGAATTTTTTAGGGTTGTTTTTCCCACAGGGGAAACTCTCTCAATACCGAAGACATATATCACTACCTCTCCACTGACTTTACCTGGTAATGTTGGCCTAGAAGAAGCAAGTATAATGAGCTGGTTCTGTTGTGTGATTTTTCTCTTCTAATGTCGACTTCTTCATATTCCCATAATCTACATAAAGTCTAGGCTTGGTTTATAAGCTACAGACATCCACATTTGAGGGACTCAGGTTCTGGGGTTAAGGATACCACCGGGGTAAAAGTATACGTCTATGGGAATGCTGTGCAAAAAAGAGTAAAATCATAACACACAGTTTGAAGATTTGGTAATAAGGTAAATGGGTCTGAGAGAGGCTAGAAAAGCTTTCCTAAGAAGAGAGGCAAAACTGCTTTGTGATGCTAATCAGAACTTGGGCCCTCTGGAAGGCTCTCCCTGAAGGAACTGAATTGTGCCATTTTTGACCTGTTTGAACTAAGTGAGACGAGGGCAGGATAAGGAGTGCTTGGGGGCGGTGCAGGAGTTAAAGGAGGAAAGCAGGGCATGACACCGTATGCTGTTAAGAGATAGGTGACCAAAGATTGGTTTACAGAATTCATTACTGCTATGCAACAATGTTCACAAAGTTATTTTGATTTCCTTCATCCTCAAATTCTGCAAAGCTGCCAAGTGGCAGTTGTTGGGCCAGGTCCAGCAATCTCAATCACAGAGAGAGATTAAAAATAGATAAATGCAGGACAGGGAGACGGGTGTCACGAGGGGATGTAAAAAGAGCTGCATGCACAGATGAAGTGGTTCCTTTGACTAGCTCTTCAGGAAACAACAGGTGTCAGTGTGGACAGTTTTCTAGTTATTGTGCGAAGAAATTAAAAGACCAAGGATCTATATAAGTGAGGTTCCTTGTGCAATCCCTTCACTCTTCCAGCTTTCTCAACTTCCAGGCGACCCGCTGGTTCCCAGCAGAATATGAAGGGTGAGACCTTAGAGCTCAGAGGCTCTTCATAGAGACAGCAAGGGCAGGGAGAGACTGTGTCCTCTGCATTTGATGCTCTCCCCATCATAATGCTTGCAGCTCTTCTCTGATTTTTTCTATTATTTAACTGTAAATTATCATACTGATTATTTAATCATAAAATACGCTGTGAGCTGTCAGTTGGGATTATATTTATACAGGAGTCTAGCAAAAGATAGGTATTCAATAATATTTGTTGAATTAAAGAATAAAAGTACAGCCTAATTTCTGGGCCTCTAATACCAGAAATTCTCTTAAGAAGAGGGAAAATTCATGAATCCAAAATGAGAGAGAAAAGATTTAGAAACATCCATTTGTCTGGCAAAGTCAAGGCCAGAGTACAGTAAGCTAGAAACTGGAAGCTGACAGGCCAGGTCTTGGTGTTAGGCTTGTCTAAAGGGGACAAGCCCAGAAAGGCCAGATCAGGGATGCGAAGGCTAATTATCTTTGTTTATTACTGGTCCTAACTCATTTTGGCATCATATTTTTTCACTCTATTCTGAAGGCAAGTAGTCTCCAGATACTTTTATGCCCTTAAAGAAAGAGGGAGACAGCAGTTTTAAGGAGTAAAAATAAACTTAAGTAGTGAACCAGGAAACCAAACTTTTACTTTTTTCAAAGTGACACCCTGAAGGTCTGAGAGTGACATGTTTGCCACATGGCAGGTCCTGGGCTATTATTTTAGATATGCCCTTGCAACAACTTTGTGAGTCTGGAATTATTACCCATTATAGGAAATCAGAAATATATGTAAGGAGAGACAGTTACTTGCCTAAGATTTCATAGCTAGTTAATGGCATAACTAGGTGGATGGAGTCTAGGTTTATCTGAACTCTATATGACGGACCTACAAGGAATGTTGGAAAATCCAGTGTGTGGTATAGAATTGTGTTTGACTTTTAGCGTAGTTATTATTAAACACGCCAATTTTATAAAATCTTGAACTAGAGCTATTTAAAATTTTTATACCAAATATTATTTTGAAATAATTTTGGATTTACTGAAGGGTTCCAAGAATAACAGAGTACTTGTACGCCTTAATTCAACTTTATCTCAACTTAACATCTTGTATAACCATGGTACATTGACTTATAAAAACTAAGAAATCATATTAAAACTGTACTATAACTGAACTACAGACTCTTAACTGGATTTCTCCTACATTTTCCACTGAGATCCTTTCTCTGTTCCAGAATCAAATCTAGAAGACCACATTACTTAATACTATTATGAGGACAAGGTGAAGTTACTTTTAGATTAGAGAAGGGATCCTGAACTCTCTTCTATTAGCATTCATTAGGCCCCCCCCCAAAAAAAAAAAATTCTTGAAATGATCCAGACTCAGAGAATGTAAAAGAATGCCAAGTTTGACCAACACAAGTAAGTGAAAAAGGAAATGAGGGCTAAATAGACTCTGAGGGACTGAAATATGAGCAGTTCTTTGAGGGGTGGTGTAGCTCTTGCAACTGTCAGGAAATGGGGAGAAATGTGCACAGCAGGGGGGGCAAGCCTTGGGTGAGGAGGAAAGGAATGTGGGGCCAGAAGTAGAAGAAACTCTCCCCACAGCTCCACTCCCAACTGGCTTCAATACTTTCTCAGTTAGGACGGTCTTTTTAAACACTTTCCTTTCTAAACATCGGTGAAATCTCTGTAGGCTTTGCTTCCAACTTCAGCACAGAACTGCTCTAGAGTATGCCTTCCTCGTTTGGGTCCAGGCTAGAATATTTATTGCAAGTATTTTTCAAGATGCAGCAAGGTTAACAGCTTTGTGATAAGGTACTAGGAAAGTCAAGAACAGTTGTTTTAGAAATGCTCCTGCTAGGAAAGCACTGGGTCTGCTTAATGAAAGAAGGAAAATGCTAGTGATAGGCACTGTTTTCTCAGGTGGATTATCTGGAGCATCCACTCTGGTTCAGAAACCTTTCCTCTGGCACCTAAAGGTACGTACGGGAAATGGAAATAAGAAAAAAGGACAAAACCTGTTACTTATGAAACTGATACAAAATGTGGCAAGGAAATAGGCAAAAACGATTAGTTCTTGAGATCTGGGACTTAAAGATGATCGTGGTGACTTCTATTTTTGTCATGGATGAAAAGCGACTGGCAATGCAAAGTTTCTGTTCTCCTAAAATGTCTCAGACTATACCTTCTTATGTGGATAACAGTGTGAAAACCGTTTTAGGCTATCTGGTCTGTCGTCATCATTTTACCACAGCAAACATGATCAAATGTTAGCCAAGTGTCGATGCTGCCTTCCTGAATTCTAACTTCAGAGCAGCTCTCAGGGAGTGAGAACAAGACTTTTACTAAAGGTGAACTAAAATGTTTTTTTTAAAAGCCTGATAATTCAAGGCAAACAAAACTCAGAGGCGTCATTAAGTCTTGAGAATACCAGATCATCACAGACTCTTGTTTCTTTATAAAAAAGCAATATAATTCCTTTTATAAGGAATATTCAAATTTATTTTAAGAAAAATTCAACAATCAACTTATACTGTCTTTAGTTTCAATTCTGAAGTAGGTTTTGTTTTTATTTTTATTTTTTTTACTCCCCCCCTCCCGCCCCCTGAACTAGGTTTTATTTTTAAGCAAGCATATGTATCCATATCCTCCCAATAGGGGGACATAAAATCACCATGTGGAAAAGAAATGTAAAGATCATGAAAAAGACTGCAGCTCTGAAGACATTCGTATGTCAACATTAAATGGCATACAATGCTAGGAGGCCTTTTTAAAGCAGGGAGGGGGAGAGGTAAAGGTCTGAGAAAGACAGGCAAAAAAAACATACGGTACGGGAGGAGTCATGCAGAAAGACCAGTGAGGATTGCTAACTCAGTGGTATAATGAGTTGCAAAGTAATTCTTCCCCTAGTAGCTATAGCCCAGAACAATTACTGTCCTCAACTGTGAGTTCTTTAGGGGCACAAATTGTGTGGTATTCATTGCAGGAACGGTTAGCACGGACTGAACCCCAACTCTTCCACTTGTTAGCCATCTGACATCAGGCAAACTGCTGATCCTCTTGATGCCCAGCATTCTTATTCATAAATGAAGGTACATCATTTCCATCTCAAGTAGGTGTTGAGAGGATAAATAAATTGGTGTGCAAAAATATAGCGTTCATCATCTTTATGATTTCGTCCCCTTTGTCTAGCAAGGTATTTACCGTATTGTTATCAAACAAATATTAGTTTCTACCACGTGAAGATTGTTGCTTTTTCTAGACTTCACATTTCATTTCCAGTTTATTTCATAGTACTACCCACGACAGCAGACTCTTCCTGTTCTTGAGGACATACATCCTGGGGTTTTTGTGAAATGTCTATTGCACTAAAATGGTTTCTCTCATTACTGCCTACATTTAGCTAAGAGTCTGCCTTCTCACACTGGCAGTCTCACCTCAACATCACTTCCTCAAAGGGGTGTTCTTTGACTTGGAGGTTGTATTCCGTCTTCCTATCACAACCCCGAACAACTCTTTACTTCCTCAATCATTTTCTCAAACACCCATCCCTCTTTCTTTCCATTACTTGCTGAAGTGTCAAGAAAGGCACAACTTCTATTTGCTTAATTATTACTGTTTCTCATGCGCTTGGCTTATAAAGAAATCAGTATCTGTTGAGCACGTATATGCGTGTGCTCTCTCTCCCCCTCTCCCTCCCTCTCCCTCCCTCACCCTCCCTCTCCCTCCGTGTGTCTCTCTCTCTCTCTCTCTCTCTCTCTCTCTCTCACATCCCAGGCATTCTTTCAAATGCTGTCTTGCAAGCACTATCTCACACAATACTCACCACCACAGTAAGAGGTTGATGCAGTAACTATTCCCATTTACAAGAGGAACTTACAGCTCCGAGAAGATAAGTAACTTGTTCAAGACTGTGTCACTGGCTAAGGGCTGAAGTAGGAATCAAAAGCAGGTATGACAGACTCTAGAGTCTGACAGAACTAGGGTCAGTGCTGGGAAGTTTCCCTAGACACCACAGCACTAGATACATAATAAACTTTCAAACTTCTAGATTAGACATGGCTCAACATTGTTCCTAAGACAAAGGTTACTGATGATATGACACAGAAAGGACTTATAGAACCTAAGGATTTCAGGCTAAGAAGGAATTTGAAAATGATCTAATTGCCTTAGGAAAGTCAAAAATGCTAGATCAAGTGAACATGTGCCAGAGACTTTATCAAGGTGGCCATTTGGAGTAGTTTGGCAAATGTCATGTGCTCTGTAATCCTGCTAGATTTTTATGATCTATTTTACAACTTGTCTTAGATTTATAAATGAACAGACTTATATTTTTAAAGATTTATTATTTATACAAGAACTGGGGTACAGGTCAGATGTGTGGGAGGGTGACAGGATCTACCAGAGACAGAATGGGGAACAGAACAGGCAGACTGACTGAAATACACTGTTGAGGGGAGCAGCAGGCGAGACAGGAGAGGTCTACTGCGCCATGTGGGTTGCTCCGTGACCGGCTGGGATCGAACCCGCACCTCGGAGACTGTGGACAGCTTCACAGGGCAGCGCTCAACCACCTGCGCCACCCGGGGGGCCCCAGACTTATTATATTAACTCAGCAATCAATCTATCTAGTACTCAGAAAATAGAAGGTGCTTTAGGAGGCCAAACCTAAGGGTAGCAAAAAACAAATCTAAGATAACTGACACCCGTACTTTGGATTTTGTATTCAAGAAATACATGGTAATAAATAAACTACAGCGGGCCTCCCCGGTGGCGCAGCGGTTGAGCGCTGGGTTGCGAAGCTGCCCGCAGCCTCTGCTGCGCAGGTTCGATCCCCAGCTGCTCCCCGGCCACCGGAGGAGGGTCCCACATGGCGCGCAGACCTCTCCTGCTGCCCGCTGCTCCCCTCAGCAGTGTACTTCATCAGTCTGCCTGTTCTGCTCCCCACTCTGGCTCTGGTGAATTCTCTCACCCTCCTGCGCTTCTGACTGTACCCAGTGCTTATAAATAAATAAATAAATAAAAATAAATCTTAAAAAAAAAAATAAACTACAGCCTCTTTTATTTTAGAATTCATTTTCTGGCTTCCTCAGGTCCTTAATAAAGCACAGTAAACTTGGGATACAAGCAAAACAAATGAAAGCAAACACAGTAACTCACAATGAGTGAGTCATTCTTAGTATTGCAACACTTCACGACAACACACACCAATTTCTCCCTCTCAACAGACCGACTTCATGATGTAATTCCCAGAAATAACCCCTTCTTGGTTAGCCAAACCCACCAAGTTCGTTACTTCTATGAAATAAGCTGTTTGGCTCAGAGAAGCATTAGTCTTGAATATTCATTAGTTGTCTCAAGGCAAGAACTAACAGGAAGACAAGTCACAAAATCCACTCAATTAATTGTCTGCCAACGATATGGCTAGTACTTGGTAAATGGAAGAACTATAGCAGCACAGAGGACTGGAACCTGCCCTCAAGGACCTCACATTCAACTAGAATAGAGAGATGTTAAGACAAAGGGGGGGGAGCATAGTGTGATGAGTCCTGTGGGGGATACAGGATGCACCATGGGTTTACATGGTAGGAACCTAACTTGTCTGGGTGAAGATCAGGGGAATGACAGGGAGCACATCCTATAGTAGGGGGACACTGGAAGTGATGAAGGTGAATACATGTTTGCACAGGCGGGAGAAGGGGGAAGGAGGCAAATGGACTCAGCGGAAGAGAGCAAGGCATGTGAAGGGATGATGTGTACAGAGCTAAAGGGAACAGAATCCACTGAAAATAAAACAACAAACCATTGAAAATGGTTAGAGTGTGACATGAGTTGGGGGGGTGGGGCTGTTGAGAAATGATGGTGGAGAAAAGATTTTTCAATGATCTTGTATGCAAAAAAAAGATACAGAGTGTGAATCTTATTCTAAAGCAGCGGAGTCACCAAAAGGCTTTAAAGCAGAGAGTGAAGAACTCATGTTTCCACCTTTGGAAGCATAACCTGAAAGCTATATGGAGGACAAACTGGAGGAGGTTAAGATGAAAAGGAAAGAACTCAAATAGGGAACCATTATATTGGGATGTCGGAAAAGCCATGATGCATTCTTGCAACAAAAACAGAAAAAATACATCATGACTTTTCTGACAACCCAGTATTTCAATTGAGATACAATTACAGACCCAACGCCACCAATGATAATTCAAATAGAAAGGTAGGATGGATAGCTAAAATCCGTATTTACAAGAAAAAGCAACAGGTTTTGCTACTGATTAGATGTGGAGCCAGGGGAAAAAAGAAGTCAATTTATTAATCATCTTTTCTATTTAAGGCATAAGAGATACAAACTGGTGTGGTACAGATCAGAATCTCCGCCATGAAGGATCTTAGAACTCAGTTGGGTAAACTAGGTATAAAAAAGAATCTAACAATTTTCCAGATAACATTTAAGTGCTGTAGGGTAGGTAAAAAGTATCAGGCTTTTCTGCCCTCCCACCATCAGGATAGATGAAGGAACCCTGCGGTCCTGAATGTATGCCTGATGGCAGCACCTGGAATAGGGTGTGGGCAGATGTAGATGGGTTTCACTTGGGCTGAGACTGGGCTTTTAAGGGAAGTGTCACGGAGACGCCAGCAGGAGCAGAAAAGCCGAGAGAGAAGCAGAGCCATGATAAGAGCAGAGAGAACGTTGAAAGAAGGCCGGAGAGCCCAGAGTGAAGACTTGCTGGGGGCTGGGAGGCCTGCCAGCCTCCTGGTCCCCCAGCGCCCCTGCCTGCCCTGTACCTGGTAAATCCCAATAAAAGCCTGCAAAAGCCACCGAGGGCTCCAGGACTCTCTCCTCCTTTACCTGGTCCACTGGATCAGAAAACCTGCTCAGTGGCGGCCCATTCCTGCCCCTACAAGTGCTAAATGAGTATTCGGAAATCAGAGCACTGAGGCAGAGCAGGAAAGGAAGTATTCTCATGCCTTCTACTCATAATGCCAAACGAAAAACTTTAAGAACATTTGACTTTTTAGTAGATAACCTTGGTGAGTAAAACAGTAGCTCAAACTGGATACCGCTACAGAGAAATGAAAACTGGACAGATTTCACAGCATTTGTCATTAATTACCTATCACTGTTCAATAACATTAATTACATGGAAAAGACAGAGTGAAATATAAAGGAGAAAGGAAAAGAAAATACAAGATAGGCCGCCTTTTTCTAGGAAAGGCAATCTTTCCCCCAAAAGGATAGCATATATTATTGGTTTTCATGTACTCTGTACAAAAGTCTACTTTCTCCCTAATTTGCAATTCAAGGATTCCTATGTCATTACCATAGAGTTACCACTATTCTCTAAAGACCTTTACCCTGCTGTAAGGGTAAATCAGGTAAATTTTCTTAAAAATTACAAGTGGCACTTACAAGTAGCTACTGATTTGGTATCTCTGCTCACAGCTACCCCAGGGCTACCCCAGAGGCCACTGTAAACTGCACCAAAGCACAGACAGCATGAAACAGTTCAAAGAGGAGGCTAAAATCTAATGATTCCATCGTATTTTCCATGCACTAGTCAGCATTAGGCTCAGAGGTAGAACATATGTGAGCTCTGTTAGCTTTTGCTACTCACAGACACAAATGCACCTTCTCAGAATTTACATTTTATTAAGTAAACTGATTTCTGAAAGTCATCTTTTCTCTAGACTGCAAGAAACAGAATTAGCACATTTCATTTGGCACATGAGGGATAGGGCCAAACAATCAGTAGCTGCAGCTACTGGTTATGTTATCTCTCTCTTTTTTAAAGGACAGTAGACTTGATAGAAAGAACTAGGGGTTTTCAAGGTAAACTGGAGGGTAAAAACCATTAAGTCACAAATTTTTATTAACAGATAAGCTTCAACACCTTCTATATACACAAAGATGTAAGGGTAAATCAGGTAAATTTGCTTAAAAATTACAAGTGGCACTTAAAAATTAATTTTCATAATCTTTTCTGGCACCAAGTTGGTACTTATTTAGGGAATTTAAAATGAATATTTTTGTACTAAGAAGCACTGCTGAGTCTACAAAGGAATGACTCAGAACACTGCAGTCCCTAAATAGAAGAAGTAACAAAACGAACAAACTGCACGAGACCATGAGCCACACAGACTGCTCTGCCCGCGCACATTGCAGCGGAATGAAAATTGCCATGTGGGGTATGACCATGCAAGGCAGACATTGCAGTTATTTAGAAAAACTACATTTTAAAAGGTAGAAGCAGAGCCCTGGCTTTGCCAGTGGCTGGTATGGACACAGAAGTTCCAGAGACACCACTTTCCCTTTTCCGCTCCCCTAGCTCTGGGTGCTGCTGCAGCAGATGGAGAAGCTTCCCACAGTTACTACTCTCTGGGTACACAGCCCCTTTCTTTATGCTTCTCTAATCTGTTCAGTAATTTTTGTAATGAAATCTTCCTTTTAAATGTCTCTCTTCTTGAAATGCCTATAGTAGTTACTATTTCTCTGACTGAATGTCATCCAAGACATTAATTCTTTAGTACAGTCTGCCTACTGTTGCTTAACATTTCATTATTTATTCAACAAATATTTATCAAGCAACCATTATATTCTTGTGTTAGGTCCTGGGACAGATAAACAGACATATCTACACTTTTGTGGAGTTTATAGTCTTATATTCTAGTTTGGTATATTAATTTCTAGTCACAAATATGTAAAGATTATAAACTCAGTGAAAGTTAGATCCCGAGGTACTATTCAATTTTTTCCTGGTGAATGCTTTAACCAGAAAGAATCTCTAAAAGAAATTTATCACTTTAAGTTAATCAATGTATACAAAGTAAATTTTATTAGTTAATAAATCAAAGTGGTAAGAAGTGTCAACCTTTCCTGGTTGTCCTTTAGTAACCCATTGTGTCCCTGATGTTACAATTAGGTATCACAAAAATATAGATGATATAACTTATGTGAAGTATATTCGTAGGACACACAAAGCTATACAAACAAGATCTCACAGAAGCTGGGAGATTCATCACAGATTTACCCAAGTCTGCATTTGAGTTAGATAAGAAATTTATTAAATTTGTTTCTATGGCACTTGATAAAAAGATATTAGATAGGTTCAAAAAGTCCCCTATCAAATGGACCCAGTGGCCTAATGTGTCCCCAGACACTAGATTACCGATTTGTTTATCATTGTCTTGACTATAATACTGTCAATGTATTATTCATAAGTACATTATGCATTTTACTGCTTGTCTTAGAGATTTTAATTCAGAAAATACTTTGTGCCAGCAAGAATTTAGTGACAAGGATAAAAAAAAAATCTCATTTTTTTTTTACAAGTGATTTGCATAGCAATTCTATTAATCAAAATGGACTATTAGTGTACATAAGTATATCATAACATGATTTGTCAATTACAAGGGGTTTTCTATTCTGAAAAATTCAAACTGCTTTGTGAGTAACTTTAATTTTCTTATAATTGCCCAAATCTATGAAAAACAACAATTTAGGTCAAGAAGCATGAACTGAATACACATAATCCAAACTACCATAGAGAGCTTCATCCAGTATAACTTATTCTAGTTTGAATTTGGTGTAGAGCTATTTCTTCAATCATTGTATAGCCAGCATTTAATGGGTAGTGAGTCAGCTTAAAGATTGCTGTTTTTTAAGTCTTTTATTAAGCAATGGTTGTTTTTTATACATAATCTCACTTCCAAGTTTTACTTTTGGAAGGGAAACTAGTAAAATGATAATTTTCTAATTGCTTAAATTGAAGCTCATTTAAATGTGTAACTTACAAGATGTGAAAACCTGGACTGTACAGAGAAATATGTGGTTGAAACACATACACAAAATGTGAAACTTTTATTTGTAACCTAACACAGGGTAGGAAATAAGTATTTCAACCAAAAGGTAAATGTTAGCAAAATGCTAGTGGGAGTGATGACTAAGGGGTGTGGAGTTCTTTCTGCGTGCTATGACTATGCTCAAAAATTGATTGTGGATGGCTGCACAACTCTGCGAGTATACTAAAAGCCAGTGAAATGTACACTTTAAATTTACATGCTGTATGAATTATACCTCAATAAAGCGACTATAATGTTAACAAAATGGTCTAATTAAAAAACACAAAATTTATTGACATACTGGTTACCTAAACATTTACAGCAATTCCAACCAGATGGATTAACTTAACTTTTGGGCAGTTAAATGGCACACTGCTTTAAGTAAACATGATACATAAAATTCAAATTAGAATGACACTATTTATAGAAATATTTTCTACTTTCCAAAAGATTGAGACTCAGTTGATAGCACTGGAGTTATTAAAGATTTTAAGTTATTTAAACTGGAATCTTAAATAATAGATCAGAAATATATATCTGTACAAAATGAGCAAAATTCAGACTAAGACAGAAGTCTCTGATATGTTTCCTTCTCTCACACACATTAGACTGAGGCCCAGAAGTATTGAGTTACTAGTTTTCAGGACAGTCGCTGATTAACCTTTATGGGAATCTGATAGGACCAACCAAAAATCAAAAGAGATTCAGCATCTGTGTGCTTCAGAAAATATATGATAATATAAACAACCTTAAACACCCGAATTTTAAAGTTAAGTGACAGTCAGGGATTCATTCATTCATTCATTCAATAAATATTTTCAGGCCTTCATCCAATGCCAGACAGTAGATGTGTCTGTACAGACACAGGAAGACAACTCACCAAACTCCCTGGGTTGATGCAATAGTGAATGTTCAATCAGAGGCCTCCAAGAACATGGAACAGGAGAAATCATTGCTCGCTGTTTTTTTATGAACATACATGCTTTATAGATGAAAAATCACTATTACAGCATGTTATGTATACTGGTGAGGATGATATACTTTCTATGTCAGTGTCTTAGTCATGAAAAAAGGGGGCATAAATCATGTATCAAAAACCCCAATTGTTGTGTATGATTAGGGTGAATTCACTTAACCTCTCCCACCTTAGTTTCCTCATATATGCCATTAATTCTTGACTCTGAAACTGAAGTGACTGTCAAGGCTGAAATAAGACTATGTTAAACATGGTGATTGTCCTCTTTGATATTCTGCAGTCTCCCTATGATGTAAATTTATGCTTTTGCTCAATTCTTGAAAATTCACAGGGGTTAAGTGTCGAATACTATTTTTCTTCATTCTCTTCTGGAACTCCAGAAGCCCCTCAGTCCACATTCAGTGACTCTTAACCATTCTCTTACCCTTTCATCTGTTTACTCCAAAATACCTCAATACTATCTTCCAAGTTTTAATTCTCTCTACTTCCAATCTAGATTTTATCTGCAGTTAATTTTTAATTTCAAAAACTGTATTTTGATTTCCTATATTTCTTAGTTCTTTTTAATATTATCTATTTAATTTCTGTCAAAGTTTCATACTTTCCTGTTGATTTGAAATGAGTGCTTTCATTTATCCCTTTGAACATACATATAATTTAAAAAATTCTTTTTCAGGTATTTCTGTAAAATTTATTTCATCTGTTATAAATTTAATGAAAGTATTGTTTCATTAAAAACATTTTTTGGCTGTCTTTCCTAACATTTGATTATTTCATGGTATGATTTTTGTTTGAAGGCACATTTTGTTTTAGTCTGTGTATTCCTTTATGCCCCTTACCTAGCAGCTTCCTAGTTGCTTCCCCTGGGCATCCAGGGCTCCAAGTCACATAAATGGCAACTCAGAGGTAGGAGCTCTCCTGCAGTGATCCTGGAGCTACTGTAGATTTAGTAACCGAGCTGACAGGTGGCTTGGTTCAATTTCTGGTTATGAGGCTGTGTGTTCTCCTCTCCCTAGGCCTGGAAGCTCCTATGAGCTGATGTACTAGGCAGTGGCCAGAGGCAGTTTTATGAAACCTCCTTTCTTGAGTGGCAAAGTTCCTACCCCAAGTTCTGAACTTAAGATGTGAACATGGCTTTGTTAGGGGCATATGATCCTCCTGTAGTCCACAGGAGCCTAATTCTTGTCACTATAGTCAACCTCTGGACTGCCAGTGTTACAGAGTTGTGGCTTCTGTCCTTTTTATGACTTTGTGTTTTTATTCATTCTGTTTGTAATCCAAAGAAATTTCTATTTTTTTTTTAAGATTTATTTATTTATTTATTCATACAAGCACTGGGTACAGTCAGAAGTGCGGGAGGGTGAGAGAATTCACCAGAGCCAGAGTGGGGAGCAGAGCAGGCAGAAGAACCAAAGTACA
The DNA here is from genome assembly GCF_014898055.3 of Talpa occidentalis. Lineage (NCBI taxonomy): Eukaryota > Metazoa > Chordata > Mammalia > Eulipotyphla > Talpidae > Talpa > Talpa occidentalis. The sequence continues at coordinate 802,522 of NW_023601104.1, read as the reverse complement.
CTGCTAAGGGGAGCAGCGGGCGGCAGGAGAGGTCTGCGCACCATGTGGGACCCTCCTCCGGTGGCCGGGGAGCAGCTGGGGATCGAACCGGCACAGCAGAGGCTGCGGGCAGCTTCGCAACCCAGCGCTCAACCGCTGCGCCACCGGGGAGGCCTTCTATTTTGTTTTTGATCTATGTCCCCTTGAGTTTTCTTTAAAAATTATATATATATATATATATATATATATATATATATATATATATATATATATATATATTTACTGCTAGGCATCTGAAGCACAAGAGATGTCTCAGTGCATAAATTTACTATGGCAACATGACCCAACTAATCTGGAAATCTCGGCTTTCCTCTTGGCTTACATGGCAATCACTCTTAGTGTTTTCTCCATCACTCTCACTAATATTTCATTTGCCTTTGAAGACCTGTCTCCTTGTGCCTAACACAGTGATTAGCAAACTTTTTCTTGAAGGACCAGAAAGTAAATATTTTAAGTCTTACAAAGAGGTAAAATCAAGGCTATCATAAAATGCACTTGTTAATAAATGTAGAGGATATTCTTGAATTTGTGAACCATTAAGAAACTGGTCAGCTTTGGTCCGTGGGGCACAGTTTAACGATCTCTGCAGGAAATGATATTGCTCAGGATGCTCTCTTTTCTACCCTTTCCTTACTCTAAGATTATCATTCCCTTCTTTCCCTTACTTTTCACAGCTAATATGGATTGTCTCTTACTTTTAAAATGCACCTATTTTTTTATCCCTAGCACTGTCAACTTACTTTAGTCAGCCACCATTTCACTTAAATATCCAAAATAGCCTCATAGACTTTTTTGCTACAAGATCTACTGACCACAGCGAAGCCTGAAGGATCTTTCCAAAAGAAACAGCAAACCTAATTGCTTCACACATTGCTTGAAATCCTCCAGTGGCTCCCCATTTCTATCCTGTGCTTCATTATCTGATCTCTCTATCTCTCAGCCTTGGTGCTTACTCTTCCCCATGCTTGCTATATTCCAGTTACAATGAATGACTGACTAGACTACTACACACTCTTCTGTGCTTCTCTGGGTCTTTTGCAAATGCTAATTTCTCTTCCTGAAACACTTTGTTAAAACTCTTGGATCAAGAAGATGTGGCATAGATACACAATGGAATACTATCCAGCAATCAAAAAGATAAACTAATGCCACTCGCAGTAACAAGGATGGAGCTAGAAGAGATTATGCTCAGTGAAATAAGTCAGAAGGAAAGAGAAAAATATCGGATGACTTCACTATAGGAGGAATATAAGGGGACCAAATAAGGCATTAGGAAAAAATAGTAACAATAAAAAACAACAAAACAAAATAAAAATACACAGACAACTATATAGAGAGACATTCTGTAGGGGAGGAGGAGGGAGAGGGATCAAAACGAGGGCGGGAAGAACAAAAGGGACTATGGTGATGGTGCACAGGTGACTTGGTGGTGGAAATTCTATGGGGACTACACCTGAGAAAAGAAAGCAAACATTGTAAAAAAATGAAAAATGATGTAAAATATATACAAATACATGAAAAAATAGAAAAAATCACCTGTCAAATCTTAGTTTCAATGAAACCTAAAAGTCTCTGAAATCCATTAATAGATTACGTATTCTCATAGTACCTAGTATATAACTTTTATTCATTGAGTGATTCAACAAGTATTTCTTAAGCACAGACAAAAATCCCTACTTCATGAAAGTTATAGTCCATTGGGGTAGAAAGTCATTTAAAAAATAAATAAATATGTTAAGTGGTGAAAAGAACTACAGAGAGAAAATTAGGTAGAGAAGAGGCACTAGGGATTCTGGAAGGAAAGGGGGCTGCAATTTAAAATAGGGTGGTATGGGCCTCCCTGGTGGCGCAGCGGTTGAGCGCTGGGTTGCGAAGCTGCCTGCAGCCTCTGCAGCGCAGGTTCAATCCCTGGCTGCTCCCCGGCCACCGGAGGAGGATCCCACATAGCGTGCAGACCTCTCCTGCCGCCCGCTGCTTCCCTCAGCAGTGTGTACTTCGGTCCTTCTGCCTGCTCTGCTCCCTGCTCTTGCTCTGGTGAATTCTCTCACCCTCCTGTGCTTCTGACTGTACCTAGTGCTTGTATAAATAAATAAATAAATCTAAAAAATAAAAAAAGAAATCTTAAAAGAAAAATGGGGTGGTAAGAGAAGGCCTCCTAAGATGGCACTTGAGTAAAAGACTTGAAGAAGGTGAGGAATAAGCCATTCAACTACATGGAGGAAGAGCTTTACAGACAGAGAAGAGTAAGTGCAAACGGTTGAAGGCAGAAGAATGTTGACACATTTGAGGAACAGCAAGGCCCATGACGCTGGAGTACAATCAGTGAAAGGGAAAAAAAGTAAGAGAAAGAAAAGATGTAAAGAGTAGGGCAAATCTATAGCTTTCTAGGCCATTGCAAATACTTTAGCTTTTGGTACAAAGATACTGGGAAGCCATTGGAGGAGGCTGAGTGGAGATGCAATATAATCTGACTTATCAATCACTCTGGATGCTATGTAGTGAGCAGACTGAAAAGTAACTAGGATGAAAGCAAGGAAACTGGTTATTGTACAACTGCCTTTTTTACTTACCTATAGTTAGCGATTAGACAAAAAGATTGTGGGCAGGATCTGACAGTTTAACCATTTTTATTTGCTGAGAAAATGATCTACCTTTTTTTTTTTAAAAGATTTATTTATTTATTTACACAAGCACTGGGTATAGTCAGAGCGCGGGAGGGTGAGAGAATTCACGAGAGCAGAGCGGAGAGTAGAACAGGCAGAGTGACGAAGTACACTGCTGAGGGGAGCAGCGGGCACGGCAGGAGAGGTCTGCGTGCCATGTGGGATCTTTTCCGGTGGCCAGGGATTGAACTGGTGGCTGGGGATCGAACCGGCGCTGCAGAGGCTGCAGGCAGCTTCGCAACCCAGCGCTCAACTGCTGCACCACCAGGGAGGCCCGAAAAATGATCTACTTCTTAAGGATCTGTTTTTTACTATGGTAAAGAGGAGACTATTCACATAGTATAACGAACTATCTTTATGTTTCAAGACCACATGACTCTGATTTTCAATGACTAAAGGAACCTGCTCTCAGGCACCCTATTTATTTTTTGGTCACTGTACTCTTTTAAAGGAGGAATGGGTACTGCTACCTTCTAAACCATGTTCTGAGCCATTCAAGTACAAATTATCTAAATGTAGTTTCATAATAAGAAAAATTTAATGGTAGCATGTACTGGATTCCACTGTCTAGAAAGATCTGTTCCAAAGACACAATGGCAAATTTATCAACCCCTTTGTGGTCATACTCATGAGGATCTTGGTCTTATGGTTTTTCCAAATAAATGGTCATAGTGAGTGTACCTGCACATAATTTTGCACCAGGGGAACTAGAGAGCATCTGTTTCCTGTGAACGGGCCATGGATCTGGAAATCATCACCATCATATTAATTCTGTAGCATGGTTTACAAAACAACTTACAATGCTGGGAAGGGAAAGGAGAAAATAACCAGAAGGCATATTATAATTAAAGAACTTTAAAGTTATGTGTGTGTGTATATATCTATATCTATATATATCTACATAAATATATATATATGACATTCAACCCAAATCACAAAGAATATAGTTAGAAATCAGATTTGGACTATAAAGAAGAAAGCAATTATTTGATTGAATAAAACAAAAACTTGAAAGTTTTTAAATCTCAGAATAAAACAGTTGGTTATAAACACATTTGCCTTCAAGAATACTAATATTTCTCTTGAGTATATTCACTCAAGAAAAAGTTGAGGGCACTCACAGTCTGCAGTAAAACCTCCTAGAGAATTGAATAAAGTTGATAAAGGAAATCAGAAGATCAAAGGCTTGGGAAGAAATGCCTGTCTTCCTTACTGGGCTGGAAAAACACTCCAGAAAGCTATCTTTCTGAAGCTGAAAGGCGACTCTTTCCAAGAATGCATGAAGACAGTCCTGATACTCTCTGATGAGCTAGGCAGTCACATCCAGGTGCACGTGTGTGAGAGCAGAGGCAGCTGGCTTCTGTTAGCACACGGAGGTGAGTAATGGCACAATGGCAGTAAACTGTTTCCATCTATTTGCTGTGAGAACTGATGTGTACCTCAGTTTCCTCACTGGGAAAATGGGGGCCAATACAAGTAACAGGGCTTCTGTGAGGATTAGAGTATGTTAAGATGTGTTAAAAACTTAGATTGGAGCCTGACACAAAATAAAAGTCATTTACGATTCTTAGTCTGCACCTGTTTAGTCACACTGTGCAGAGATGGTTCTTGCACTTCCCACTACTTTTGGCTCCGAGGAAAGGCCGCCTTCAGTGTACCCAGGACAACCAGTGGCCTGTTGACCAGTCTTTAGCAAAGTCTCATGAACTGGGTTGTGTCCACATTCTTTTTATCAGCACATTCTTTTTCTGTTAGAATCAGGACATGGTAGAAATCCACAACCCCCAGCAGCATTATACATCTTCTCTTTGATGAAGTTGACAGAACAGAAAATCTGTCTTCCCTGCCCCTCTACTAGTTACACGAGTCTCCTTGTACTCATTTTTCTCTTACTTGGTCCATCAGTTTTGATTTACCCTCTGTAAGACGATCTGCTTATATGAGGAATGAAGTGCAGAAGATTCTTTGGAAACTATGCTGTCTGCAAATACAGGCATACTTACTATTAAAATTATGGGATTGGTGAAATGGTGCATCTATTCTGAGATTTCACCAATTTCTGAGTAGGAAAGTTTCAAATTCATATTTTACTTTCCTATAGCTGTGTTTGAGGCAATGAGAGGAAAAACATCAAAGATTTACTCTGGGGTCTCCCTGGTGGCACAACGGGTTGAGCGCGGCGCTGTGAAGCTGTCAGCAGTGTATGCAGCATGGGTTCGATTCCCTGCCGGCCAGGGACAATCCCACATGGCGCGGCAGACCTTTCCTGCCTCGCCCGCTGCTCCCCTCAGCAACGTTTTTGGTCCATCTGCCTGTTCTGTTCTCTCCACTGTCCCTGGTGAATTATCTCACACTCCCCGCGCCTCTGTCCAGTACCACCAGTTCTTGTATAAATAAATCAATGTTTTAAAAAAATAAAATTTACCTTGAATGATATTGTCTTTGAATGATATAACCATCCTCTTTAATCAAATAATAAAACCCCTAACCCCTTTCACGACTATATAATCTTTTCAGCAAAGAAGGGAGCTACAATTTATTTTTTAAATTTTTGTTTTTAAATATCCTTGTTTACTTTTTCACAATATAGGATTTCTCTGCTCAGGTACAGCCACCATAGTTTTTCCTCCACCACCACCCTCCACCATGCTCTCTTCCTGCCTTGTTTTCTACTTTGCTCCCCAATCAGCCTTTAAAACAGTTCCACCCAGAAAACAGTTTTGGCACTCTCTCTAATCTAGCCCAATATTGGAGAAGCTTTCAAAAACTACTGCTTCATAGGGCCTCCCCTGGTGGTGCAGTGGTTGAGCACTGGGCTGTGAGGCTGCCCGCAGCCTCTGCAGCACGGGTTCATTCCCTGGCTGCCGGCGAGGGTCCCACAAAAAAACCAAAAAACAAAAAAACTACTGCTTCATAGATAAAGAAATTGAGGTTAAAAGCTGTCATTCTCACGGGCACCCACAGATCCAGGCAATGGCAGATCTGGGACAAGAGGCTGAGGCCCCTCATTTCTGCAGCACTGCCTTTGCTTGCCAGAGAGATGCCCCTGACTGCAAGGGGAAACACACGATTGCATGCAAACTCCACTAATGTTATTTTTCCCATCACTTATTTTCTTCTTTGTTTGATATATTTTTTCTCTTTTAAGTCACAGGTTAATGTTGACCTTTCGTGCATCACTTATCTATCTCTCATTCATTATTTTAGTAGCCTATCACACCCACCAGGTCCTCTATGGCATCAAGGACTGAGTTAATCACAGGTTTTCTAAAGGAAAGTATCTTGAACATGATTTTCAAGAAAAGACAGACATAGCTAAGCAGAAGAAATGAGGTCTATTACAGATGCAACATCACAAGGAAATGCGGAGGGAGGCCATAATTGCTGGGTTTCTAGTGTGGGTAATGATCCTAAATTAATAATTCAATACTTATTCAGCACTTACTAAATGCCAAACTCTGCTTTGCACTAGTGGCACATGGTAAAATAAAAAGTCCTTACATTTTAAGAGCTTACAGTTTTTAGAAGTGGAGACACACAAGAAAATCAATAATCATGTAGTAGAAATGACAAATTACATTATGCAGCTATGAGTAAGTTGGGTAAGAAAATTAAAATCAGACAGGGGTAAGGGTTTCTGATGCTGAGATCACTGAGAATTAGTTTTGGAGAATGACCAGGGGAAAACTTTGGGGAGTGGTTGGTTTGGAGGGGAAACAGCATGTAGGCAGTCAAGAAGAAAGTATGTTGCTAAAAATACAATATGCCAATATTTACATACATACACATCATTGATGGGCATAACTTAAGCACTATGACTGAGTAAATGCCTGAAATTGAGAAACAGGCTATAATTTGGCAGTGACCACTCACACAACCACAGCACAAGCAGAGGGACACTCTCCTCTTCCTTAGAATTCCTCCACCTGTCTACCTGTCAGCACATTTTTCTGACCAAACCTAGAGATGATAGAAAAGAATCACCACAGGAAACATTCTGCACATTGGTTTCCACATTTCTGGCAGTGGGTCGTTAACCAAAATAATAGTATCATTTTCAATTGTGGAATGCCTTCTTCTCATCCTTAGTCACTATAAAACACATTTTTGGAAAAGACTAGTTCACAGTTTTTTCCAAATATATATGACAATTAGTATGAAAATTCTGTGCTATTCATCTTCTTATGCTGCAATTGGTCACCAGAGTGAGCAGGCCTGACAGTTTGTAGATTAAAATGTAAACACTGAGCTCGACTCAGTTATGTTGAGGCCAACCATTTCTGACAGTCTCCACAGCGTGATAAACACCGTCTGTCTACAGTTCCCCTGTATTTGAAAGTTACGACAAACATTTTGCTGAAATGTAAACAACTGACATCATGAATGGTGAAGTAGTGGGCTGCAAATTTATCTAAAATCAAGAAAACAAAAATCTTGTTTGACACTAGATAAACCATTAGTGGTCACCAAGGGAGCAGCTTTGGGAGGTCATAAGTGTTGTCATCAGTATTCAAAAAATATGCATCACAGATATTGTCACAAGTTAGTTGAGGCAAGAATAAGTAACATGAGAGAAAAAAGAATTAGAAAACCACTAAGGGTAAAATCTGTTAACCTTAATTTCTTCTTTTTTAAATGATTCTAAGTGGAAGAGTATCAATAAAATTTATAATTGTATTTTTCTATAAAATTTAATGAATCTCATTTTTTAATTTCCTCAATTGCATGGGAGATAATTTTATTACTTTTTTGCACCGCTTTCCTGAAAAATTATGCAAGTCTAGTGCATAAGTTATGTGAGATTAGTCCAGTTCTTTTGAAGACGCTAAGCTGTCTTTTAATTAAGATGGCATTGCAGACCAAAGTCTCTCATTTTATAATTATAAATTATAATGCCAAATTATGATTATGTTAAAAAATTATAAGGTAAGAATATTGCTGATTAAATTTTATGTCATTCTGTAAGTGTTTATAATTCCTACATCTGTATTCCTGGGCTACATATACTTAAAGACTAATAATAACTTTCAACGTGGACACATACTAAAAATTTTTAATTTCTAAATATAAGTGCTTGAAAAATGGAATGGAGGTTACTTCTATACAAGGTAAGAAATCTATGAAGCCTGAAACTTGGCTTCTTATAGTAAACAACGAAGATAAATTATTTTTTACATTCTATATGAGGCAATTCATATTGCACTATATACAAAATGAACACCTTAATTTCCCCAATGATTATCATTAATTTTCTTTAGTCATTCTGCCAATACTTTGAATGTGCAAAATGCATTGCAAAGATCTCTTTTTAGAATGGAGAAGGGAGATATTCCTACTACGCAAATGAAAACAGAAGAATCTGAGAGTCTACCTTGATCACATCAGCTAAAATAAAAACTGACATAGTTTTACTTGTTCTGTAGCATTATATTTTAAGTCAAAACTGTTAAATTCATTTTATAAAACATGCGATAATAAAATTAAAGATAAAAAACATGATTTGTTTACCTGGTCCAGTTCTTCCTACTGGTCTTGTTTTTCATAGAGTATTAGTTACACATTAAGGCCTGGACAGTTTCTTTTAAACTACCATGTCTGTGTCTGAACACACCCGAAACCAGGAAAAGAGGGAGCTCAGCATCACAGCCCAGTTCTAGCTTACTTCTTGACCCCATCTCCACCTGCTTCTGTTCCTTCCAGGTGCAATCTTGCTGTTTTTTCTTCCATTTCTGTCCTGCCTTAAGGTTTTTTACATTAGTCAAGATGTTCTGCCCCATTTTCACACCTTAGACCAAGGCTACATTACAACAGCCTCAATTAAGTACTTTACAGTAGGTTTGGTTCACCCTGGGACTATATTAACTTTTTTTCATCAAGGACCTGGCTCCAAAGTCTAGAACCATATGTCATGGATGGTCTGGGCTTTAATCCCAGTGACAGGACAAACATCTAGTTACTATTTTATGAAATGAAGTCCACACCCTTCAAAAGTTATCTATTTATTGATGTAGCTTAGTAACTCTTAGAGGCAAGAAAGTCTTTCAAAATATAATCTATAAAGCTGTGCATTTTGGTCTCTTTTTCATTCTGTCCTCAAAGAAACTGTAACATGCATCTTAGCCCTTTTTATATAAAACATTTATATAGAGAGCCATTAGTTACTCTTTGTCCTCTTTAGTTAACTGAATAATCTCTCCCACTCATTAACTTTGTGGTTTCTTCAGTAAGTTTTTACTGAGTATCTAATACTATGTCAGACTCTGGACTAAGTAAGTTATAAGGACAGACACAAAAGGATCCTCAAGGACTCTACAGTCTATAAGAAGACAAAACACAAATGAACTATTCCGGAATAGATCTGATTCTCAGCCCTGGCTGCATCTCAAAATTATTGGTGGAGGGCCTCCCTGGAGGAGCAAGGGGTTAAGTATGAAGCTATGGGGAACCACTGTAGCATGCACCTCTGGCCTACACTCTAGTTCTTGTATGCATAAATAAATAAAATAAATATTAAAAAATTATTGGTGGAGGTTTTTACTTAGTAAGACTGGGGGGGGGTGTCAAGGCATCTCTTTTTAATTTTTATAAGAAATGTCAAATACAATGCAAAAGGAGAATCACCCAGTCATCCACATTTACTTTTTTAAAATTCCTAAATCTGAGGCACAGAGTTGAGAACCACTACAATACAGAAATGATGAGTCACGAGAGGCAAACGTGGGCAGATGGAGTTATAAAGGAAGGGCAGCTTGTTGTGGTGGTGAGGACAGACGTGTGTATAAGCGAATGGATACAGAAGGGCAGCCTGCTAAGAAAGGCTTTTGAAGGACATGACATATAAACTATGTTCTTTCAATGATGGAATTTCCAGTTTTTAGTTTTGTCATAGACATTAATAATTGGAGAAATGGGGATATATCAGGGGCACTCCAAGGTTACAGCTGTCACTAATACAGCTCCCTTTCCTGGTTTAGCTAAGATTCTGAATGGAGAAGGGATTAGATCCCGTTCCTCTGCTCAACTGAACAGCACTTCATATGCTTCAAGGTTTTACCTAGAGTCCTCAAAAAGATAGGAAAAGCTTCTCATAAAAGGCTGTATGCAACACATTAATTTTGTAATTTTACTTCTAGAAGTGTATCCTATAGAAATAAACTCAGCAAGATTTGAAAAATCACAATTTTAGAAATTGGAGAGTATAGGGTAAAATCAAGAATTGTTTTTCTTTTTTTGTGATTGCAATGTCAAAAACATATCTTGGGGATGGAACAGGTGAGAATTCAAAGTAACCCATAATTAAGAAGGTTTTCAAACAAAACATCTTTTGAAATGGTGTCCTAGGACATTGATGTTTATCTCTGTCTCATTTATATTGGGATAGTACCTATAGTAAAAGGTAAAGCTCAATATTAACAGAAATATAGGTCTTAATGTGTGTTGTGAAATATGCTAGAGAGTGATGACAAAGTAGTTCTATGGAAATGAATTTAACACTTATGATTATAGAGTGATTGGTTTATTATTCCCAAAATACGGTCATGCTATCTTTTTCTAGTTTTATTCTGGTAGTAGATATTCTAGTTTTATTCTGGTAGTAGACTTGAAACATCAACACACTTCATTCACATACTCCACAAACAAAATAATGAAAGAGTTGGCCAAAAACCTGCCAAGATCATGTCTAACACTATGGTTCTTTTATGAAAATTTGTAAAAATGGCAAAGAACCTTGTAAACTTTGTAGGCTCAATAGCTACTTAGTTGTATAAATTTTAAAAACCACTCTGAAAGAATATGTCATGAAAGGAAAATACATTTCATAGGCTACAGACTACTTCTGTAATTTGCCAGAATGTTTTAACTTCTTGTGTGAATTATGTGGAATTGCAATACTCAATATCTCATTCACACGGTATTTCCATGACAAAATGCGAATGGCCAACAGGCATATGAAAACATGTTCAACATCACTTGTAATCAGGGAAATGCAAATCAAAACTACAGTGAGATACCATCTTACACCAGTGAGAATGGCACATTTTAAAAAAAACTAGCAACAACAAATGTTGGCGAGGATGTGGAGAAAAAGGAACTCTTCTGCACTGCTGGTGGGAGTGCAAACTGGTCCAACCACTATGAAAAGCTGTGTGGAGATTCCTCAACCTACCAAAGATAGAATTTCTATATGATCCAGCAACTCCACTCCTAGGTATCTACCCAAAGGACACAGAATCATTAATTCAAAAGGGCACCTGCACCCCTATGTTTGTTGCAGCACTATTTACTATTTATGGAAATAAATAGTATTTATTTACTATTACTATTTATTTACTATTAGTATTCATTTACTATTTACTATTTATGGAAAAAACCCAAATGCCCAAAAATAGATGACTGGATCAAGAAGATGTGGTACATAAACACAATGGAATATTACTCAGCAATCAAAAAGATATAATCATGCCATTTGCAGCAACATGGATGGAGCTGGAAGGGATCATGCTCAGCGAAATAAGCCAGAAAGAAAAAGAAAAATACCAGATGGTCTCACTTATAGCAGGAATGTAGAGGACCCAAATAAGGGATCAGGAAAAAAACTAATTATAATAAAGTAAAAATCAAAATCAACAGGTAACTATAAACCAGAGACATACTGCAGGGAGTAGAAGGGAGTAGGATCAAAACATGGGTGGGAAGACCACAAAGGACCATGGTGATAGTTCATGGGTGAATGGGTGGTGGGAATTTCATGGGGACTACAACCAAGATGAAAATGTATACATTGTACAAAAGTGAAAAATGATGTAAAAAATACATAAAAAATATTTCCATGTAAAATTGTCTAAATTTTTTTTTAAGTCAGCTCTGCCACTTACTGATGAAGCTGGCCAAATTAGTTTCTCTGTGTTCCAATGTGTTTGTTTTTAAAATGGAAACATTATATTACACTATAGAGTTACGGAATGAATAAGTTAATGAGACAATAGCAGAAAGTGTTAGGAGCATAAATGCTCAATAAATGCCAGGGTTTTGTTGTTGTTGTTTAGCAACAAACGTTTCCCAACTTTAAAATGCCCCATGGAGGATTCACCAGAGACAAAGCAGGAAGCTGTACCCCAGCTCTCATATGCATAAATAGATCTTAAATAAAAAAAAAAAGAAAAGAACTACTTCCTAGGCAGCTATGAGAATTTAAAAAAAAATTGCCTCATGGATTAACAATTCCTAGTTTTGGCAAGAATGAGTGGAAGGGGACCCATGGAAACCATGGTATACTATGACACTCTTAGCTGATCTCCACTTAGCCAAAATGATGGCCTAAGGAGACTCTGGCTAATGGACACGCCCCATTTCCTCTGCGAAACCCGCAGGTTGAAGCCTACAACCCAGCGATCATTCTTACCTGCATGTGTCACTGTGAATAGTTTCTGTTCCCAAACAAGATTTAGTCAATTGACTTTTTATCACTTTACATGATTTATCTAATGTTAAGTACAGTAATGGCATATTGGGAAAAAGTTTCTATGAAAACTAAGTTGAATGTTTCAGAAAGATTCAAGAATAGTAACCGCTACTGAATACCACCAGCAAATCAGGTGTAAGAGAAGTGAAAGGACTAGAGATGGTGAGGAGGAGGGCAAGTGAAAAATCTAGAGAACAGATCATGAACTCATTGTCTTACACTTAAAAATCTGAAAGTGGAACGTGTATATACTGCATTCTAAGGGTCACTTGAAACTGAATGAAATTCTAAAGAGAACTATTTACAAAGAAAAACCCTGTTGCTATATCAGAAGACTGGTGAACATACATACACTTATAGGTTTCACATATTTAGGTATCATTTATCATGTTTCCCTTGGTTTAACTCTGGGCTTACCTGACTAACTTCTGGTCCCAATTATATTGACTAGGGAGGTTAATACTTTGCAAAATGTCTCAGGGATAATTTTTGTTTTTCAATCAAAATTTCAATTCCACATATAGTAATTCTGTCATGGAAATTCAGCCCAAGACTACAATGGCATAGTGTATAGGAATATCCGCTAAAGGAAGCGCTGTTTGATAAAACAAAATACCAAAAACAATCTAACAAATATCCATCATTAAAGAAGTGGTTAAATTTGTAATTGGTACAACTATTCCATGGACTACCACACAGCCTTTAAAATGAATTTCATGATAAAGTAAAAGAAAATATCTTTTCATTGTATTTCCTTTTGGATAGTTTGATTTTGGGGGGAAATGTGTAGACATTTTTTTGAAGTTAGAAAATTAAAACCACCTAATTAAAAAGGAGATAATTAGATAAATCTTCATGAGCTGATGTGGAATATTATTTGTAATAGCCTACTAAGTGAAAAGACTAATAATACACATAGCTTGCTATCTTGAGAAAAAAATGTGTATGTATACATGCACAGAAATACATACAGACAAAAAATATGGAAGATTATTTTTCAAAATGGTGACAAGTCTTATGTCTGAGGAGAGGGACTAAGAAGGAAAAATAAGAAAGGTTTTCACTTATACCCTTTATAAATTTCTATATTCTTTAATTTTGCTTTTAACAGTGAACATGTATTACACTAATAATCATTTTTATAAAAGGCTTTGTGAAACTGAGGAACCCCCAAATAGAGAATTAACCAAATAATTATGGAACTATCATATGACAGAATACTGGATGGTAATTAAAATTGTATTTGTAGGGCCTCCCTGGTGGCGCAGGGGTTGAGCGCTGGGCTGCGAAGCTGCCTGCAGTCTCTGCAGCACCGATTCAATCCCCAGCCAGCCAGTGAGGGTCCCACATGGTGCACAGACCTCTCCTGCCGCGCCTGCTGCTCCCCTCAGCAGTGTATTTCGTTGGTCTGTCTGTTCTGCTCCCTGCTCTGGTGAATTCTCTTACCCTCCCACGCTTCTGACTCTACCTGGGTTCTTGTATAAATAAATAAATAAGTTTAAAAAAAGATCCATCCCTAAAAAAAAAAAAAATATAATCGTATTTGTAAAAAAAAAAAAAAGAGAGAAAATATGTCAAGTTTTATACATTTCCCATAACACACATTATTGTAATAGAATAAAACAGAAGTGTCTTATTTTATAATTAAATATATCCAAATATATATATATTTTGAAACAATGGTAGTAGCAATTCTTAACATCTTTAAGTTGAAAGGAGGTGCTATAATCAACATATATTTTCTGAGGGTAATACTGTATCCATCCCAGACCATCAGCAGAGAAAAATCAATGCAACCAACTCAGACATTAGAGACTTGTATGGATTTGCTCCCTCCCTACCCTCCTATGATGGTATATTTTTGTTCTCTTTAGGGGAATTCAATTAACAATATGAGTCTCTTCCTCTGTCAGTGATGGACACCATTGACATTCTCCTCACCACCAAAAGACATGTAAGATGGGCTTACTGATTCCCTGACTTGCTAGTTAACGGGAGAATTACTGCCCACTCCCATAAATGACTCTATGTGCTTCTTGTCATAAACACAGTGACAGCTCCTGAAATCAATCTTCCATGACCTTATTGATCAGGACACTTAGAAATAATGAGACTTCACTGGTGGCAGAGTAATGCTTGAAAAAAGAAAAAAAAATACTCCAATGAGGGCTTGCCTATTAACACTGCCAAATTTATCTTTCTTTTGCCCTTTTCCTGTTACAGACACTCACCTAGAAAAATATATGATAAAAAGTGAATAATTTCGTGGTTCGAGCTCTTTTTCTTAATACTGGTAACATCAAATTAACAAAATAAAGATATAAATACAATTTTTGATCACTGTCCTCCTACCCTTATAATAGCCATACATATTTTTCTAAATAAGGGGAACAACTGGGTTTTTCTGAGAGTAATTACAAACTTAAAGCTACTGAGGAATAATCTGAACATTCTAGAAGGGAGAAATTTGAAAAACTTTTACACATCTGAATATCTTCTCCTTATATGATCTGGATATAGGGTGCGTTTGAAGTACATAAGTAGTTTTAGAGTTGAACACAACATAGAGATCTTCTAATTCACTCTTCTCTCATAAAGAAATTGTAGCTCAGCAAAGGAAAGTTGCTAGTCTAAGGTTACACCCAACAGAACTAGGATTAGAATCCAGAAATCATCTCAAGAGACACTTCACAGTTTTCTACTCAGTGAGAGGTATAGGTGGAATTTATCTGGATAAAGAAGGAAGAATTTCAGGGTATCTAGGACAGGGTTAATAAACACAATCATGTTTATTCAAAATACAGACTTGCAGAAAAGAATCACACCATATGTAAAGCACCTGGCATGCTGCATGTCTATGATAAAAAGAAGCATACTTCTGAAGAATGTTTCTATGATTAACAACTTTCTGGTAAAATGCCTCTTGATTTTTAATACCCAAACTTGACAGAACATATTTAGCTCTTATTACAATATTTTAAAGTTTATATATATTCAAAAATACTTATGTATATACCCCAAACTCAGAAATTTTAAACACAATATATGCATTTGAATTGTACTCCAAATTGCACTTGTAGGATGTTAGAATCACATGTAGACACACTTAAAATAATTCCTCCAGTATCAACAAAGGGGATGTATGTTATGCTATGGCATACCAAGCACAACAGCAACAATCATCTAGTTATTAGGATGTTTTAAACATTTTATCCTAATGAGCGTCTATTATTTATATATGCCTTTTACTATTATTGATACATGCCTACTATTATCTGTATACGCCATATATTACTTATATATGCCTTTTTCTTATTTAAAACAGAAAGTAGGCTTTCATTAGAATCCTCACACGAATGGATTCATTTCAGGGATGGATTACTGATGGTAAGAGGAAGGTTTTCAGTGGAGGCTGCTTGCCACCTCTGGGTACAGTGCTACAGTTTGCACCAACAACAGAAGGAACTGCGTGCTATACCTCTCACTCCTATCAAAGTTGAGATCTGGAAATTGGATGTATCTGCTGCTACCCTTACTGGAATGGACTCTTTGTAGAGCTTCCTTTCTTACCTCCTAGACTCTGATTCAAAATCTGATTCAAAATCTGATTCAAACTCCGATTCAAAATCATCCGCCTGTGCAAGAGCTGCAAGGGAGGCTAGAAAAAGTTTTCTGGGTTATATTTTAAGAACACTTTTATTTATAAGGCAGGAAATTCCCTAGTACCACAAAAACTAAGACCTAAATCTCATGACTATGGATTAAGACACCAAAATCACAAGCAAAGAAAACACAGATAAACTGGACTTCATCAAAATTAAAACTTTTATGCTTCAAAGGACAGTATCAAGAAAGTAAGAATATAATACAAACAATGGAAGAAAATATTTGCAAATCATACTGCTGACAAGTGACTGATATCCAAGATATATAAAGGACGCTTACAACTCACCAATATTAATAAATAACCCAGTGTAAAAATAGGCAAAGGATTTGTACAAATCCTCAATGAAGACATACAACTGGTCAATATCCAAATGCACATATTCCACCATATCATTAGGCATCAGGGAAACACAAACAAAAGCCACAATAAGATACCACTTCATAGTTACTAGGGTTTCTGTATTCAAAAAGACAGATATTAACAATGAAATGGATAAATGAGTATCTTCCTACCTTGCTAGTGGGAATGTAAAGTGGTGTAGCTAATTTGGAAAAGTTTGCCAGTTTCTTGAAAACTTAAATATACAATTCATTATACATCTAAGCAATTCCATACCTAGACATATAACCTAAAGAAATGAAAACATAACCATGACTAGATCTTGTCCATGTTTATAGCAGTATTTAAAATAGTCAGAAAGTAAAAACAAACCAAATGTTTATCAATAAAATAAAATGTGGTACATCCATTCAATGGAATGTTGTTGTGGAAGAGTCTGGATAATATGCTAAGTTAAAGAAGCTGGTCAGAAAAGTTCACATATTGCATGGCTCCATTTACAGGAAATTTTCAGAATAGAAAATCCAACTGGAAAGAAGCTGATTAAGTGATTGCCTAGGATGAGGTTAGATGCAAATGGCAAGTGACAGCTAAATGGGTCTAATTTCGGGTGATAAAAATGTGTTAAAATTGACTGTGGTGTAGGCTGCACAACTATGAATGTACAAACTCCCACTAAATTGATGATTTTAAATAGGTGAATATTGTGGTATGTGAATTATGTCTCTAACATATATGTGCCTGAGATACATAAATGCTATTTTATTTTATTTATTTATCTATTTATTTATTTATAAAGATTTATTTATTTATACAAGAACCAGGGTACAGGCCAGATGTGCGGGAGGACGAGAGGATTCACCAGAGACAGAGCGGGGAACAGAATAGGCAGATTGACGAAATACACTGCTGAGGCAAGCAGTGGGCGAGACAGGAGAGGTCTGCCTCGCCATGTGGGATTCTCGCCGGCTGGCCGGGATTGAACCCACGCTGCAGAGGCTTTGGACAGCTTCACAGCGCGGCACTCAACCGCCTGCGCCACCAGGGGAGGACCCTACTACCTGCATTTAACCAATGTTATTTTTTCAAATTACCAGCATTCAGAATACTGAAATATTTCATATTCACAAAATATTTCATATTCACAAAAGTATAGAGAATAACATAATCAAAATCTATATGCCTACTACCTGCATTTAACAAATGTTATTTTTTCAAATCTGATTTATTTTTTTTAAATAAACAGAAAAAACAGGGTTAGGATCCCCTTCCAAATTAATCAAAGGTAATGACTATCCTGAATTGCTATATATTCTTTATATTGATGCTTTTATACTTTTATCCAATACACTATTTCTTAAGCTGCCTAACATTCCCTTGACTATTTTTAAATGTTACATAAATGGTAGCATAGTGTAAGGAGACTTTTAAAATTTGCCTTTTGTATTTACTAGATTTTTAAAGTAAATGTTTTATTTAAGTATATATACAGGAAGTACATAGATTGTAAGTATACAGCTTACAAAGTGCATGTACTCTTTGCCTCCATTCATTTAAACTGTCAGAACTTAGGTTTTATGATATAAGACTTTCTTGCTCATATTCTCAGTACCCAAAGTGTTCATTAAAGTATCTTCAATAAATGAATCAATAAACTGATCCACAATATTCTATTAGATGATGATCTGCAATTTTTTGGTTCTATTAATGGCACTCCCACTACTGATGAATATCTGGGCTGTTTTCAGACTTTTGCTATTCAAATGATAGTTACAAGATGCATCTCTGTATATGTTTCACTGCATACAGGTATAAGAGTTCTTCCAAATTATAAACTGGAAAATACAATTTTTGGGTGAAATGGAACATACACAGCTTCAACTTTGTTAGATCTTACCAAACTGTTCTATAAAGTAGTGTCTGAATTTAAACTCCCACCAGTAGTGTATGAGGGATTCTTTTCCCCACATGCTTTCCAACCCACAGTATTTTGCACTTTCAGCTTTTGCCAGAACAGGAGTGACTTATCTGATTTATACTGATATATCTTATTAACTATTTAATCTGATTACAGATTAAAATTACATAAATCTGAGGTTAAGCATCTTTCCAAATATTTAACAGACATTTTGGATTCTTTTTTAATGACTTCACTTCATTTTCTAATGGATTGATTTTTTTCTTACTGAGTTGTAGGATGATTTTAATATATTTTTCTAGTTGTATGTGCTACAAATATCACATTTTCATTCTTAGCATGTAAGTTTTTTTATGACATAGTACTTTTTGAAGAATTTGAAGAATTTTATTTTTTACTTTAATGTAGAAATTTAATGTCATATAGCTTTAATTAAATGTTTTTGGATCAGAAATTATTTTTAACTGATATAATAAAGATATATTACCTTCTCATGTATGAAAGTTCCGCTTTTTCATATGTAGGTCATTAAGTTATTTTGAAATTAATTTTTATATATGATGTGAGATAGGGGTCATACTTACTCAATACTCATACATCTGTTTATTAATTGATATGGAAAAATAATTGTCCTACATCCATTTACTAATGGGCCCATTCTTTTTCTACTAATGAATATGCAACTTATGTCATAAACCCAGATTCTCTCTCATACATATGTATATATACACACATATACACAAAACAGTTTCTGGGCAATGTGGCTAATAGTATCCATGACACTTTAATGTCCTTTTAGAACACTGGCTCCTGTTTACCCAGTCATTCCCCACACTACCCCACCCTTGTCATGTAGTACACTTCAGTTTTCTGGATTAGGCTAGAAAAAAGTGGGTCACTTTGACAGCATCCCACATAGCTGGGAAAACAGTGCCTACTAACAGCCTCTTACTTCACCCCCCAAGAGAAATCACAGCCTGAAAAGTTCTCTCCTAGCACTGAGCTGCTTGTCACTGCCTTGGAGAAGTGACACTGGTAAAGTGAAAGTGTTCTTATCTTCTTCAGTGCATATACACGTTTGTTGTTTGGGTTTTTTTTTTTTGGACACCTGGACTTCCAGAAGGGTTCACACATCTGTGACTGACTGCCTAAATTGGTGTTCTTTGGGGGTGTAAGAGGGTAGTAAACCCCTTTCCCACCATGTTGATATCACCACCTCTCAGCTACGTTTTACTTAAAATTCATTTGTTTATTCTCATCTTTATTTTTCTTCTAAAGGTCTTTTAGTATGATATTGTAATATTCCATGAAAAAGTTTACTGCAGTTCTAATTGGATTTTGTTTATGATTTAATTAGTATGAATTTGACTACTGATGTCAAGTTGCTGACCATGAATATCCTATTTCCAGTTGGTTAAAAATATACTTTTAATAGTTTTATAATTTTAACCATAGAAGTCATCTTTTTTTTTTTTTAAAGATTATTCCTAGACAGACAAGTATCTATAGTAAGAATAACATTAAAAGGCTTCCCTGGTGATGCAGGAGTTACGTCTCAGTGTTATCACGCTATTGCTGCTGTGGCCTGAGTTAGATTCCTGGCTAGGGAGCTAACTCACATGGCACAGCAGACCTCTTCTGGCTCACCCGCTGCTTCCCTCAGCAGTATATTTCAGTCGATCTGCCTGATCTGTTCCCCACTCTGTCTCTGGTGAATCCTCTCACCCCCGACACCTCTGGCCTATCCCTCAGTTCTTGTATGCATAAATAAATAAAAATAAATCTTTAAAAAAATAACATGAAAGATTTATTTTCTTTTGTATATTTCTAATTGTTGGTTACTGATCCTGGATATCATGATGTTTTTGTCTTTGATTTTAAGAATTTGTTGGTTTTCTTGGATTGTCAATACAGACAAAAACATCACTAGGAAATACACATAACCTTCTTTTCTTTCCTGCTTATCTTTTATTATTCAGGTATGAATTAGGGCATTTTGTCAACATAACCCACAGATATCAACCAATCAGGCTTGAGGACTGATTTTAATCAATCTATGTGGCTTCACTGGTAAATACCAGTCAGATAACAGCACTGCTTTTTCTTGATGTATTGGGCTCACCTAATCCTCTACATCAGTGAAATGTTTCATCATTAAATATGGTATCTGTTGTAGGTTTTGGTAACTACCTTTCAGAAAGCTCTTCTTAAGGTTCGAATTTTAATTTATGCCTTTTGATCTCATCGGTATTTTTGCTCCTTTAATTTTTTATTTTACTTTTATTATTTTTAAAGATTTATATATTTATGCATGCAAGAACTGGGGTACAGGTCAGAGATGTGGAGGGGGGTGAGAGGATTCACCAGAGACAGAGTGGGTAACAGAACAGGCAGATCTACTGAAATACACTGCTGAGGGGAGCAGCGGGCGAGTCAGGAAAGGTCTGCTGCGCCATGTGGGTAGCTCCCTGGCCGGGGATCGAAATGGTGCTTCAGTGGCTGCAGATAGCTTCATAGATTGCGTCTTAACACCCTGCACCACCAGGGAGGTCCTTCTTTAATTTTTAAAAAGACGTTTTATATTAATTTGTTTTTAGATGTGATATCCTTTCATTCCTCTACTAAATACTATCTGATTATGTTGTTTCTAAATTTTAATTCTCACAACTGAATGAGTTAGATATGCAATCCTACCAACAATTTTTAAAGGAGGAAACTGAAGTCTGTAAAAGTGAGTAATAAAGCAACTACATGGCTTTTTTGGAATCTGAATTCAGGCCCCTAACTTCAAATCCTGATCTATTAATGGCTGCATTATATCATGTCAACATCTGTTAACTGCCTGCTGATTGCAGGAGTTTAACATAAATTGTTTCATTTAATAGTCACATAATCCTTTGGGATGTGTCAACATTGTACAATTTGCTGAACAGGAAACCCATAGAGATTAATCAATTTGTCCAGGATCACACAATATGGAGGCAGCATATCCTTGATCCAAGCTTATAATACTGCTTTCATCTGCTTCCTCAAAAACCTTTCCATTGATGGTTCAATTGTCACCCACATCCCATATAACTTTCAACAATCCCATTTCTTCATAATTCCTGAGAATAGAGGACAAGCTAGATAACTGAACTTATTCTAAGCAGAATTCTAATATTCTGTGTCAGAGAAAGTGAATTTCCAAGGATGTGTGTGTGTCTATAAAGGGTTTATACCTAGTAATAATCTTTAAGGTTTCATAATTATATTTTTAGTATAATTATTTATATACAGTTTAGGTTTTGTACAAAGAAAAGAATACCAGTTATTCTGCATAATATACAAGAGGTGCAGAAACAGTAACATAAGGCATGTTGGTATGTTAGGGTGGATTCCTTGCTAGTATCCAAATTATAAATCTCACAAAAATAAAACTCAACATTTTTCTTGTTAAAACTTGTGTATCATAGGAAATTTTTACTCATGACTTTTGAAATGATGGCCTCAGCTGATTTGTTTCTTCCCTCCTGAGATGCTTCCAATTACATTTTGTTAACTCTCTTTATAACTTCCTCTCTTCTCTTCTAAGAATCATATTTGTGAGTAAAACTACAATCATTATATCTACAAGGAAAAAACTGAGAATTTTTAATATATTTGTTCAACCCCCCCTAACAAGTAGGCCCCCTCTAACTTTGCTCCCACCCTCACTGTCTTCCCCTGGTAACCTCAATTTTACTTCTATTTTGTCTTGTCTGTCCATCTGCTTTGTTTCCTTATATACTGTACATATAGGTGATTTGTCTTTCTTCTGACTTTTTTCACTTTGCACAATCAACTCGTATTTCTTCCATTTTGCTGTAAATACCCAGATTTCATATTTTACTGCTGAATAGTATTCCACTGCGTGTGTGTATGTGTGTATAGGTACATACATACACACACACACCCCGTGCATTTTTATCTGGTCAGCTAGGTGGGCACTTAGCTTGTTTGCATATCTCAGCCATTGTAAATAATGCTGCAATAAAATAGTGGAGCATGTAACATTTCAAGTGAATGATTTTGTATTCTTTTTTTTAAAGGTTTATTTATTTATGCATACAAGAGCTGGGGTACAGGCCAGAGGTGTGGGGGGTGAGAGGATTCACCAGAGACAGAGTGGGTAACAGAACAGGCAGATCTACTGAAATACACTGCTGAGGGGAGCAGCAGGCGAGAGAGGAGAGGTCTGCTGCGCCATGTGGGTAGCTCCCTGGCCTGCTGGGAATAGAACTTGTGCTGCAGAGGCTGTGGACAGCTTCATAGGTTGCATCTTAACCCCTTGCACCACCAGGGAGGCCCTGATTTCATATTCTTTGGATATGTATACCCAGAATTGAAATTGTTGTACCACAAGGTAGAACTACCTTTCGTTTGCTGAGGAAGGTCCATATTGTTTTCTAAAATGGATGCACAAATTTGCATTCCCACCAATATCATCTTATGGTTTCTTCACACCTTGACAAAACTTGTTACATCAGTCCTTGTGATATATGCCATTCTCACAGGTGTAAGATACTATCTCACACCTACTAGTTTTGATTTGCATTTTCATGTTCCTGTTTGCCATTTGCCTGTCTTTTTGAGAAAAGTGTCTATTAAGATTTTATGGGTAAAAAAAATTTACCCATTTCAATGGGGTTAATTTTTGTTACTGTTTTACTAGAGTTACACGAGTCCTTTATATGCCTTGAGTATTTATTGTTTATTTGATGTATGATGTGTAAATAACTTCTCCCAAGAGGTAGGTTCCTCTCATTCTGCCGATATTTCTTTAGCTATGCAGAAGATTTTTAATTGGATGTAGTCCCAATGTTTATTTTTGTGTTCATTACCCTTGCCATTGGGGTCAAGTCCCCAAAGTTACCTCTAACGTTGATATTATGGAACATATAACCTATGTTTTCTTCCATTATAGTTTTAGGTCTTACATTTGGGTCTTCAATCCATTTTGAGTTTATTTTTGCATATAAATTTATAGAGTGATCCAGTTTCATTCTTTTGCATGCAGCTGTTCAATTTCACCAAAAACATTTGTCTAAGAGATTTTCTTTACATGTTAACTCCTTTGTTATAGATGAAATTTTGATATATTATTTCTTGGCTTCCTATCATGCTCTATTGATCTGCCTGTCTATATTCTCATATTGTTTTAATTACTGTTGTTTATAATATAGTTTAAAACCAGGAAACCTGATGCCTCCAGTTTTCTTCTTTTATCTCACAATTGCTTTAGCTATTTTTGGGTTTCTGTGGTTCTATGTGAATTTCAGTGTTTGCTTTTTTTGTTAACTCTAGTACCTTAAAAATGCCTTTGGAATTTTGATAGGGAATGCAATGAATGTGCATATTGCTTTTGATAAGATGAATTTTGAATGTCCATGAACCACCATCCATGAACATGGAATATTGTTCCATCTCTGCATCCTGTTTATACCTCTTGACACCATATTGTAGTTGTCATTGTGTAGGTGTTCCAACTCCTTTGTTTAATTTACTTGTAGGTATTTCATTCTATTTGATGGCATTATAAGTGGAGTTATTTTCTTAATTTTTTTTTCTTCTCATTTGTTTGCATACCGGAATGCAACAGATATTTGTATTTTATATGGTAGCCTGCCACTTTACTGTACTCATTTATCATTTCCATTTGTTTTTTGGTGAAGTTTTCAGGATTTCTATATTAAGTTACCTGCAAATAATGATCATTTTATCGATTTTCCAATCGGGATTCTTTTTATTTCTTCTTGTTTGCCTACGTGCTCTGGCAAGAACTTCTAACACAAAATTAAGCGCGACAACCATGTCTTGTTCCTGATCTTAAAGAAAAAGCTTTCAGATTCTGACCACAGAGTATAATATTAACTGTGGATTTGTAGTATATGATCTTTATTATGTTAAGGTATGTTTCTCCTATACCCATTTTATTGAGTTTTTATTATAAATGGGGATTAAATGCTGCCAAATGCTCTCTCTGCACCTATTGATATGTTCATATGCTTTTTGTCTTCTCTTTTGCTGATGTGCTATATAATTGATTATATCTGTATATGTCAAAACCACTTGGTCATGGTGAATGATCCTTTTAATGTATTGTTGAATTGAATTTCCTAGTATTTTGTTGAGACTTTAACTGTTTATCAGAGACACTGGTCTGTAATTTTCTTTTTTTGGTGATGTTCTTATCACCTTTTGCTACTGGGGTAATGCTAGCCTCATAAAATGTGTCCAGAAGCATTTCCTCTTCTTCAGTTATTTTGAGAGTTTGAGAATAGGTGTGAGTTCTTCTTTGAAGATTTGGTAGAACTTGCTAGAAAATCTTCAAAATTCTTCAAATTTCTTTGAAGAACTTGTTAGAAAATCTATCTGTTTCCGGCCTTCTGTTTGGGGAGTATTTTTGGTTACTATTTCAATTTCCGTAATTGTGATCTGTCAAAGTTTTCCCTTTTTTTTTTTTTTTTCTGGTTTGATTTTGGTAGGCTATATTGTTCCAAAACTGCTATATTTCTTTTCACTGTTATAATTTTTCCTCTTTCATTTCTCATTATACTTACCAAAGTTTTCTCTCTTCTTTGTGAGCTTAGCCATAGCTTTATTGATTTGGTTTATCTTTCTGAAGAACCAACTCTTGGTTCACTGATCGTTTGTACTCTCTGTTGGCTTATAGTTCATTTGTATTCTCTCTGATTTTTATCATTTCCTTCCTTCTACCAACTTTTGGCTTTGTTTTGCATTCCAATTGCAAATTTTAATTATACCTAAAATAAGATTTTTCTTATTTGCCGATGTAGGCCTTTACTGATATTACCTTTCCTCCTACTACAGCTTTTACTGCATTCTGATAATTCATACCTTCACCTGAGTTTATCTCCAAGTATTTTAAAATTTCTGCTTTAATTTCCTCAATGACACAATATAATGATTGAGAAGCATGTTTAGTCTCTGCATGTTAGAGGTTTTCCAATTTTCTTTTGTGGTTTTATTTCTAGTTTTATAGTGTTCTTATCAGAAAAATTATTTGCAAGTGTCCATTAAGCTCACCTGGTCTATTTCATCATATAAGGTTATTGCTTATTATTCTCTGACTGATCTGTCATTGGTTGTATGTGAACCATTAAAATCCCATGTTACTATTGTGATATGGTCAGTCTTTAGTTCTAGTAACAATCCTTTTTGTATTTTGATACCTAGTTATTTCATGGAGACATGTTAGTGTTATGTCTGCTTACTGTATTAAACCCTGAATCACTGTATATAATGTCCATCACTGTCTCTTAATCTTTGTAAGCTGTAATCTATTTTATCTGCTGTAAGTATGGCTATACTTAAAGTAGGCTAACCTACTTTCTTAGGTTACATTTTCTTGTAGTATTGTCTTCCAACCTTTTATTTATTTACTCTTTTAAAGATACAGTCAGAATCTGGGTATAGTCAGAAGCGCAGGAGGGCAAGAGAATTCACCAGAGCGGGGAACAGAACAGGCAGACTGATGAAGAAATACACTGCTGAGGGGAGCAGTGGGCACAGCAGGAGAGGTATGTGTGCCATGTGGGATCCTCCCCGGCAGCCAGGGATTGAACCGGAGCTGCAGAGGCTGCAGGCAGCTTTGCAGCCCAGCGCCCAACCGCTGCACCACCAGGGGAGGCCCCCAACCTTTTATATTGAAGCAGCTCCATCTGCCTTCAGAATGTAGATGAATTTTCACAGGCAGCAAAATGTCAGAGTCTGGTTTTAGATTCGTTCAGCCACTCTATGTCTTCTAAATGGCAAATTAAGATCCTTTAGGGTGATTATTGAAATACAAAATACAATTCTTTGTTGCCACTTCACTGTTCTTTGAGTGCTTTGGTAGTTTGTTTTATATATTTTTTCTCCTATTTTCTCTTTTCTTGTGCTTTGGGATCAACCTTGTGTGTTATGTTTGAATTCCCTTTCCAAGTTCTTAAATGTTTCTTTTACATTTTTGTTCTGAGGCTCTATACTTATAACCTTTTGGGCAGAATGATGTAAAGCTTGTTTTAATGGTCCACATTTCTCAATTATCTCCACCCGCTCTCAGTCACACTGTATATTTAACTCTTTCTAGGTTAAATAGAAACCTAGGTTAAACCTCTTTCTAGGTTAAACCTCATAGGATTTGCTTCAGTATTTCTTACAAGGCCATTTTAGCAGTGGTGAGTTCTTTTAATTTTTGATCGTCTATATGGCTCTTTATCCCTCCCTTATATTCTGAGCAGGATCAATTACTCTTGGTTGAAAATCCTTTTCTTTCATCACTTCATTTTTATTTTATATATGTATGTTTTTTATTTTCAAAGTTATTTTATTTACTTGTCAACTGAGGTAATTTTGATTTGTATCATTGTTTGTGTTTCAGAAGTACGGACCTCCCCCTTCAGGTGTTATAGGCTCAGTTCTACTGTTGGCTTTCTAAAAATGGTTATTACTTTGACTTTATCTGATCCTTTGATTCTCTATATCCCACATCTGACATCAGCTGGCATTTGTTTTCTCCTTGTGACTTATATCACTTGCCATATATCTCTCCCCTCTGTTCCATCCATACTCTTGCAAAATGGCAAGAGTTTCTTTTATAACAGCTGAATAGTATTTCACGGTGTGCATATATATATATACCACATATTCTCGATCCACTTGCCTGTTCTGAAACATTTAGGTTGTTTCCATATCTTGGTTATTGTAAATAATGCTGCTTTAAACATAGGAGTGTAACTTTCCTTTTGAGTTAGTTTTTTTGTGTTTTTTAGATAGATACCTAGGAGTGGAATTGCTGGGTCATGTGATAGATCTATTTTTAGGTTTTTAAGGAATCGCCATACTTCTTTTCATATAGGCTGGATCAGTCTACATTCCAACACACACAGTGTAAAAGGGTTCATTTTTCTCCATACCCTCGCCAGCACTTGTTGTTTGTTGTTGTTTTTAATATGGGCCATTCTCCGAGATGTGGTATCTCATTGTGGTTTTGATTTGTATTTCCCTGACGATAAGTAATGATGAACATTTTTTCATATATCTGGTGGCCGCCTGCATGTCTTCTTTGGAGAGGCGCGTACTTAGCCCTTCTGCTTGATTTTTGATTGGACTGGTTCTTTTCTTTATGTTGAGTTGCATGAGTTCTTTGTAGAATTTAGGTATTTTGTCAGATGTGTGGAGTGCAAATACTTTCATTCAGTAGGGTGTGTGTGTACGCGCGCGTGTGTGTTTTAGTGTTTCTTTCACTGGGCAGAAGTTTTTTAGTTTGACTAGTCACAGTTATTTATATATATTTTTTGTTTTTCTTATTGTGGAGATCAACCCACAAAGATATCTAGGATGCTTATATTGTGGACTATTTTATATTGTTTTCTTCTATGTTTTTATGGTTTCAGGTCTTACATCCAATTCCTTTACCCATTTTTGAGTTGAATTTCATGTATGGTGTGGGTAATGGTTTAGTTTCATTCTTTTGCATGTGGCTGTCCAGTTTCCCCGACACTACTTATTGAATAAGTTTTCCTTTTTCAACTTATATACTTGGCTTCTCTGTCTTAATTAACTGTCTATATGGGTATGGGTTAATTTCTGGCTCTCATTTCTAGTTCATTAGTTTGTGTGTCTAGTTTTGTTCTAGTACCATACTGTTTTAATTATTATGGTTTCATGGTATAGTTTGTGGTGGTACAATACCACCATTCTTTTTTGTTAGTATTACTTTGGTCTTTTAGGTTCTTCTGTGGTTCCATATGAATTTCAGCAATGTTTATTTATTTCTGTAAAGATGCCACTGAACTTTTAATAGGGATTGTATTGAATCTGTATATTGCTTTGGGTAAGATAGTCTTTTCTGGCAATGGTAATTATTCCAATCCATGACTGACCAGAGATCTTTCCATTTCTTTGTGACTTCTATATCTTTTAGCAATGTCTTATAGTTTTCTTTGTATAGATACTTTTCACCTCCTTTGCTAAATTTACTCCTAGGTATTTATATCTTTTGGGTACAGCTGTAAATGGGATTGTTTTAGTTCCCCTTTTAGCTCATTGTTGCATATAAGAAGGCAAAAGATTTTTGGTTTTTTTTAAATGGAATTTAGTCTTTTTTTTTTTTTTTTAAAGATTTATTTATTTATTTGTACAAGCGTTGGGTACAGTCAGAAGCGCGGGAGGGTGAGAGAATTCACCAGAGCCAGAGCGGGGAGCAGAGTAGGCAGAAGGACCAAAGTACACTGCTGAGGGGAGCAGCGGGCAGCAGGAGGGGTCTGTGCACAATGTGGCCCTCCTCCGGTGGCCGGGGAGCAGCCGGGGATCGAACCGGTGCTGCAGAGGCTGCGGGCAGCTTCGCAATCCAGCACTCAAACGCTGCGCCACCAGGGAGGCCCAGAAGGCAACAGATTTTGTATTGATTTTGTAACCTGCCGCTTTGCTCACCTGATTTATTGTTTCAATTAGTTTTATAGTGGAGTCTCTAGGGTTTTCTATCCATATTGTCTACAATTAATAATACTTTTATTTCTTCATTCCCAATTTCTATTACTTCTACATCCTTCTCTTGCCTAATTGCTCTAACTAGGACTTCCAGCACTAAGTTGAACAGTACTAGTGAAAAAAGAACTTTCTTGTCTTGTAACAAGTCTTAGTGGAAAATCTTTTTTGAGTTTTTCACCGTTAATCTTTTGGACTGTCATTGTAGACTGTTACTGTTTGTGATACCGTATATTTCTGCTTCAAATTTTATTATTTCCTTCTTTCTATTTGTTTTTGGTTTTGTTTGTTCATCTTTTCCAGTGCCTTAAGAGATAAGATTAATTGAGGTCTTCCTTGTTTTTTGATGTGGAACTGTATTGCTATATATTTCCCTCTTAGTACTACTAATTTGTGTACCATAAGTTCTAGAAAGTTGTATCCTCATTGTCATTTGTCTTGAGGTATTTTTTAATTATTGATATCCTTACTAACTCATTCAGTAGTTTGTGGTTCAGTCTTCATATACTAGAGGTTTTTCCTGCCTTCTCTTTGTGGCTGATTTCTAATTTGATACTATTATGTCCACAAAAGACATTTGGTATGATTTAAATCCTTATGAATTTGTTGATAGTTATTTTGTGACTCAATATGTGGTCAATCCTGGAGAATGTCCCATGTGCACTCGAGAAGAATGTGTATTCAGCTTTTTTGGGTTGATGTGCTCTATAAAAGCCTATTAAGCCCATATGATCTAACTTTTTTGTTTAAGGCTATTGTGTCATGTATTTTTTATCTGATTGATCTGTCCTTTGGTGAAAGTGGGGTGCTGTTATCCCTGGCCACTAATGTTTTCTCCCAATGTCCTTTACAGATTTGACAGTAATTGCCTTATATATTTTGATTCTCCTTTGTTTGGTGTGTTTATATTGATGTTTATATTGTTTTATGTCTTCATGATGTATAGTTTCCTAATCATTATACAGTGCTTATCCCTGTCCCTTGTAACTTTGTGAACTGGAAATGTGTAGAATCTGAGGTAAATAGCTGCCCTTGCCTCTGTTGGGTCTCATTTGCTTGTAGAACTGTTTTCCGACTCTTTATCTGAACCTGTGTTTATTTTGGGAGCTTAGGTGGGTTCACCGAAGGAAGCAGAAAGTTGGATTGTTTTTGATCCAACCAGCCATTCCATGCCTTTTAATTGGTGGGTTCAGTTTGTTGACATTTATTGATTATTGCTATATGACTATCTGCTATTGCCATTTTATCATTAATTTTGAGTTTCTATTTCCCTGTTCAGTTCTTTGTGGAGTCTATTTAGATGGTATTTGATTCAGAAGAGAACTGGGGAGCATCCCAGTTGGATCTGAGGCTGCAGCTTTTGTCTCTACTGCCAAATTGCCCTGGAGCCACCACTAAAATGTAGACCTATTTAATTTTTGTGTCTGGCTTCCTTCTTTCAACATTAGATTCCACAGAATCATCCATATCATTACATGTAACTTTAGTTCAGTCTCTTTTTTCTGTAATTTTCAAATGTATGTGTACACTACAGTTTATTCTACTGTTGAGGGGTTTGGGGACTATTTCCAACTGCCAGATAAAGAGATACACAGGGCTGGGTCCAGAACAAAGGAGCTTGTCCTTATGGAGTTTGTGATCTGGCACACTGGCACATGTGGATACACTCTGTTTCACCAACCTGGAAGCTCAGCAAGGAGTCTTGAGGTCCATGGGCATTCTGATAGCACTAAGAAGAGAGACTCATTCTTCTGTCATCACTTTAAATATATCATATCATTCCCTCTGGTCTGCAAGGTTTCTGCCAAGAAAACCACAGATAATCTTATAGGGGTTCCCTTGTATATGATTTGTTTTTCTCTAAATGCTTTCAGTACTTTCTCCATTACCTACAGCTTTTAGCACTTTAGTATGTCTTGGCATGAGTTTGCTTGGGTTTATTTAGCTTGGAACTTTAGCCTCTTGGATCTGGGTATATGTTTCCTTCTCCAAATTAGGAAATCTTTAGCTTCAAATAAGATTTATACCCCCTTTTCTCTCTTCTTCTTCTGGGAGTTTTAGATGCTGATGTTGTTCCTCTTGATGTTATCCCAAGGGCTTTTACACCATTTTCATTGTTCTCCATTTTGCTGGTCTGCTTGGGTGTTTTTCTCTGCCCTGTGTTCCAGCTCACTAATTCTACCAGCTTCATCTTGTCTATTGTTGAGCTCATCTATTGTATTTTTCAGTTCAATTATTGTGTTCTTTAGCTCTATTATTTCTATTTGAAGCTTTCTCATATTTTATGCCCTTGTTATAGTTCTCATTTTATTCGTTAATTATTCTCCTTATTTCACTAAGTGTAGTTAGGGCTATTATTTTGAACTCTTAGATAAGTTATCTACTTCTGTTCATTGAGAGTTTTCTTTGGGGTTTTGTTTTGTTCCATCATTTGTGGTGTATTACTCTGTTTCTTTAATTTGTTGGAAACTATGTTGTAGGGTAAGTGAAAAATTATCAAGCTTTCCCACCCTCCCACCATTAGCATTAATGATGGATCCCTGTGGTCCTACATGTATGCCTGATGGCAGACACTTGGAGTAGGGTGTGGGCATGCATAAGTGCGCACACGTGGGCTGAGAGACTGGGCTTATAAGGGCAGTGTCACAGGCAACGAGCAGACAAGAGCAGCAGAACTAGAGCAGAACCAGCAGAGACCATGAGAGAATGCCAGAGAACCCAGAAAGAGTGAAGACTTCCCGGGCACTGGGAGCCATGCCAGCCTTCTGACCCCCTGGCCCCCCACCTGCCATGTACATGGTTGCCTCACTATATGTAAAAACTCAATAAAAGCCTGAAAAAGCCACCAAGGCCTCCAGGACTCTCCTTTACCCATCTGCCCAGATTATAGAGAACCTGAACTATGCCTTCCTGCCACTACATATGTGAACATCTATAGGTTGAGCTAAACAGCTTCCTTGCAGGAAGCGCTTGGGAGCATGGGCTCCGGGCACACCTGCCTGATGGTGGACACCTGGTGTAGGGTGTTGGCATGTCTAAGTGTCCACAACAGGGTCTAGAGGCTGAGAATATAAGGGTGATGGAAGATGGCAGTGGAGAATGGCTACAAGAGAATGAGTGATGGCTGTGAGAGAAAGAGACCATGAGAGAATGTCAGGGCATTCAAAGAGAAAGAATACAGATTTGCTGAGGCTGGGAGGTCTGCCAGCCTCTAGTCCCCTGGCCAACTTGCCTTGCCAGCCTGTGGTCCCACAACAAGACTCTCTTATCTGCTCCATGCCTTGCTGGCACTACAGATGCCTATGAACTTGTTTGACTGGAATTCTACTGCCAGCATATGGTGGGAACTGGGGAAGTAGGATGTGTAGAGTTTACACAGGAGAGTAACCTCTTTGAGAGTATGAAGAATTCAAATCTCGCAAGGGTTGTGGGTGAGATTAGCAATGACCCTCTGCTCTAGACCAGATGCTCAGTCAGAACTTTCTCAGTAACCTTGAGCTAACATGCCCTTCGGTTATGGTCCAGCTCTTGCCTGCTGCCTCTGCAACCTGGAATTTTTCACTGGAGTGCAGGCACGAGCAGAGTGATCTGGAAACTATGGATCCAGACAGTGGGAAAGTCATAGTCCCAATAGCAGTCACTTGTAGATAATGGGGGTGTTTTTCCTAGGGTACATGGTGCCATCTATAAGACTGCTTTCCTTGCATCTGTCTCCTAATCCTCATGGGGGTGGAGTGGTTGTGGCTCCAGGGAGAATTATGGTCAGGAAGAAGTGACCCAGGTATGTTCCAGCAATTTCCTTAATCTAGCTTTCCATGGAAGTGCAAGCTCCTGCTCCCAAGGCCTGGGGACTTCAAGCTCTGACTAGAGATAGCAAGCATAATAGGTGAAAGTTACCACAGTGATTGCCCCAGGTGGGAGGGATATAACTGTTTTTGCATAACACAGGAACCATAAGCAGAGAGGAGCTGCAGATGTGAGGGGTCACAGGTGGGTCTTGTTTTGCTCTCAACAAGTTCCACTAATTGGACCTTCTCCAAAGGCCTGAACTTTAGCTGCCTATACTTGGAGGCTGTAGGGTCCAGCTGACTGCCAGTATCTGTAACGACTCTGATGGCCTCAGGTGCCCTCACTGCAGTGATGTATGGTGTTTCACCTCCAGTTTGGTTCCTAGATTGTGTTCTTTTTTCTTTTTTTTAAAGATTTATTTTATTTTTACAAGCATTGGGTACAGTCAGAAGCGTGGGAGGGTGAGAGAATTCACCAGAGTCAGAGCGGGGAGCAGAGCCGGCAGAAGGACTGAAGTACACTGCTGAGGGGAGCAGGGGGCGGCAGGAGAGGTCTGTGAGGCTGCGGGCAGCTTTGCAACCCAGCGCTCAACTGCTGCGCCACCGGGGAGGCCCCTAGATTGAGTTCTATTGGATGATATCAGCCCATACTGAAATCTATCTGCTCCATCCAGTGCTCAGTCACTGATCTTTGGTGCTGAGAATCCTGTTCTCCAGAGGAAGGCCCCTCTACTTTCCACACTGGTTATTTGTGTTCCCCTTGTTAATGATGTCCCCTAGCTACTAAGATCACCAATATGTGTGTAAGCCTTCAGTCACCAAAGAGAAAAGATTCCTTCTAACCCCTTTGGATAGCAACACTTGAACAGCCAACTTCCAAGTGAAATGTTACAATTTTTCCTACCCCTCCACCCCCATCATTACAGTTTTCTTCTGTGAGTGAGAGGCTGAGCTCATCCTCCAGTCCTTCAATCTATTTCAGAGATTGCTGTCTGTAGGGTAAATGATTGTCAGGTTTTTCTGCCCTCTTGCCATTAGCATTGATGATGGATCCCTGTGGTCCTGAATGCATGCCTGATGGTGGGCACCTGGAGTAGGATGTGAGCAGGCGTAGGTGGGTACACCTGGGCTGAGACTGGGCTCATAAGGGCGGCGTCATGGGGATGCCAGCAGCAGAGAACACCAGAAGAGAACAAGAGCAGTGGAATGAAAGAGAAGCAGAAGAGAGAACGAGTCCATGAGAGAACATAGGAGAGCCAAGGAAGTGTGAAGATTCGCTGGGGGCCAGGAGGCTGGCCCTCTCCTCCTGGGACCCAGATACCCCTGCTTGCCGTGTACCTGGTAAACTCAAAAAAGGCCTGAAAAAGTCACCAAGGGATCCAGGATTCTCCTTTACCCTGTCTGTTCCGATCATAGAGAACCTGCTCTGTGCCTTCTTGCTGCTACACTGTCTTTATAGTTTATTGTATTCAGGGGAGAAGGTGAACCTGGAGGGGAGGTGGTGAGACTGGCATCTTTACTATTCTGTCAATTTGCTGGAATTCCCTTAGTATTCCTCAGCCTGCTAAAGATGGAGCTTTCATATGATTCAGCAATTCCACTTCTAGGTATTTACCCAAAGGACACAGAAACAGTAATTCCAAAGGGCACCTGCATCCCTATGTTTATAGCAGCACTGTTTACAATAGCTAAGCTTTGGAAACAACCCCAATGCCCAAAAACAGATGACTGGATCAAGAAGATGTGGTACATATACACAATGGAATATTACTCAGCAATCAAAAAAGATAAGCTCATGCAATTTGCAGCAACATGGATGGGGCTGGAAGGGATCATGCTCAGCGAAATAAGCCAGAAAGAAAAAGAAAAATACTGAATGGTCTCACTCATAGCAGGGATTTAGAAAACCTAAATATGGGACCAGGAAAAAGACTAATTATAATAAAGTAAAAATCAAAATCAACAAGCAACTATAAACCAGAGACACACACTACAGTGGGGGTGGTGGTGGGAGGAGGGAGTAGGATCACAACAAGGGGGGTGGGAACTGTATGGGAAGTATAACCAAGATGAAAATGCATACATTGTGCAAAAGCGAAAAGTGATGTAAAAAATATATAAAATAAAAACATGAAAAAAAATAAAAACTTATGCACATGAAAAACAAAAATTAAAAAAAAGTTTAACCTTCTTAAATGAATGGGTACAAAAAATTAATTTCATTCTTTACCATTATGTGATTTATTAACCAAAAAAGTTTGATATTCTATACTATTGAGGAGGAGAAGTTTTCTACATGCCTTACTTCATACAAGAGGTATCTGCCATGGAGGCTACTAAAACAGCCATGGCTGATCTGAAGACAGCTGACATTAAGGTCCTCATACGGGCAATTTCTCATTTTTTCAGTGTCAATATTTCCGAGAATCTAGACCTATATAAATGTGGTTGGAAACAGGAAGTGTTTACTCCCTTCAAGCAATCACTCACTAAGGCGAGCCCAGAGCAGAACACTGCCAGAGAGCAGGGCAATGATGGAACATTGTCAGGATGCTCTGGGCAGAAGCCGCAGAAAGCACATCTCTACACCTGAGAAGTGCAATCACTCACGTCACCTGCTGAGCAGAAAGGGTCTCATGCACAGCATTATCTACTTACTGTTTTAAAAAATTATAACAGCAGTGTTCTGAACATGTAGCTTTCTCAGTGAAGAAAGAACTCTGTTGAATTTTATCAGTTGCATCATCATTAGAGGTTAAGTCATTCATAGTTCCACTTTCAGGTCTGAAACATCATTTTTATGGTACTTCTTATCTAATGCAGTAATTGACATGACATGCCTTGTTGAAAATCTTTATATATTATTTTACCACAAAGTGTTTTATAGACTATGTTTCTTTTCTTTTCTTTTTTTTTTTAAAGATTTATTTATTTATATAAGCACTGGGTACAGTCAGAAGCATGGGAGGAGAGTAAGAGAATTCACCAGAGCCAGAGCGGGGAACAGAACAGGCAGACTGAAGTACACTACTGAGGGGAGCAGCAGGCATGGCAGGAGAGGACTGCGCACCATGTGGGACCCTTGCCGGAGGCCGGGGATTGAATCGGTACTACAGAGGCTGCGGGCAGCTTTGCAGCCCAGCGCTCAACTGCTGCACCACCACAGGAGGCCCTAGACTATACTTCTTTAAAATAAATATTAAAATAGTCTTACATAGCTATGAACAAAAATGTGAGTATGAAAAACATTTAAATTATTTTTTTTGCCTCTAATGTTTGACTAAACTGATATGCTAGGGAAATGTGCTTTTGCATCTAACAGGTTTGAGTATCCTCCAAACACTGTTCTTAGTGAAAGGTGGTTAATCACAGAATATTGGCATTTACCTTGCTAGATGAGTGGTGAACATGGTTTTCAGTTTTCATGCAATAGATGTCTCTGGGATTTTGCTGTAAAGTGAACTATCTTCTAATGTTTTATAGTTGTAATCAATGAAATACTTTTCTAAATGAAGGCTTGCACTATACAGAACCAGCAAAGATAGACCTCATTCTCTTTTTAACTAAATGCTCTTTGTGTGATATTTTTCTAAGCAGAAGATGACACACAGCTGTTACTGAAGTTTTGCAACATGGCTTGATATAAAACAGGTTGATCTTTAGTTACACAACCAATTTAACTGGGACAGTCATTCCCAAAACTAATGCTACAGCTATTATTTTAATATTTTTTCACCATGTTATATATTTCTTTTGATAGTATGATTAAAAATGATACTAGAAGGACTATCTCATTGAAAATTAACAAGTTAGGCTATTAAGACAAGTCTTTCTACTGAAAACAACTAAAGGATGAATACAACACTTCTAATAATTTTTTAAAGAGTTAAAGTTACGAGACAGAGAATTGTAAGTAAAAATCCAGGAGAAGATAAAAATCAAGAAACAGGGCCTCAGGGCTCCCTGGTGACGCAAGGGATTAAGACACAACCTGTGAAGCTGTCCATAGCCACTGCAGCACGAGTTTGATCCCATGGCTGGCCAGGGAGCTACCCACGTGGCGCAGCAGACCTCTCCTGACTCGCCTGCTTGCTCCCCTCAGCAGTATACTTTGGTCAGTCTGCCTGTTCTGTTCCCCACTCTGTCTCTGGTGAATCCCCCTACCCCCACGACTCTGGCCTATGCCCCAACACTTGTATAAATAAATAAATAAATCTTTAAAAAAAAAAAGGAAAAGAAACAGGACCTCCCTGGTGGCACAGGGGTTAAAGTCAGGGCTATCAAGCTATCTATCCCCAGCTAGTGAGGCTTAAGCTTGATCCCCAGTAGGAAGCTGACCCACATGGCACAGCTGACCCACATGGCACAGCAGACCTCTCCTGTCTCACCTAAGCAGTACATTTTAGTAACAAATTAGGCTATTCTTTTGTTACATTTTTTGTTACATCTATTGTTTTGTTACATTTAGTAACAAAACAGGCTATTAGGCCTGTTCTTCTCTTTACTATCTCTGGTGAATCCTCTCACAACCTCCCTCCCATACCTCTGGCCTGCACCCCAGTTCTTGTATGCATAAATAAATCTTAAAAAAATCAAGTAACAAGTATAGTCCTCAAAGTTACTTTTGTTGATCCACAGGAAACATTTACAGAGCAATACAAAGTAATCAAGACTCTGAAAATGTTTTATCCTCATGATAAGCATGAAATTTAAGTCAGTCTCCCAATCCACAGAGATGTAACCTGTGTTCAGGACACCCAAATGGCCAAAGGAAAACCAGGCCTTAACCTTGATTAAGATGGTTCCAGAAATACTCATATTCTTAGTATTTACCAAGAACAAATAAAAATGCTTCTAGAAGAAACCATCATATTAGGCTACCAGTTCTTAAAATTACTGAACTACAATAACCACAAAACAAATCACCAAGGATTTAAAAGAATGAGGTACACCCAGGTGTTTATCTTCAGCTTCACTATTACTGCTTTGGGTGATGAGTCTTTAAAAATGTTATTATGATGTATGTCTTGTAGTTTTTCCCTATATTTTCTTCTATATATTTTATGGTTTCAGTTCTTATGTCCAGTTCTTTTATCCATTTTGAGTTGATTTTTGTGCATGGAGAGAGGTAGTGGTCTAGTTTCATTTTTTTTGCATGTGGAGGTCCAGTTTTCCCAGCACCATTTATTGAACAAACTGTCCGTATTCCATTGCGTATTCTTTGCTCCTTTGTCAAAGATAAGTTGTTCATATAAGTGTCGTTTTATTTCTGAGCTCTCTATTCGGTTACAACAAACTGAAAAGCTTCTGTACAGCCAAAGAGACATTAACCAAAACAGAGAGACACCCCACTGATTGGGGGAAAATCTTTGCACTCCATTCAACTGATAAGGGACTGATCACAAAGATATACAAAAAATTCACATGGCTTAACAAAAACAAAATAAACAATCCAGTCAAGAAATGGGCAGAAGAACTGAAAAGACATTTGTCCAAAGAGGAAATGCAAATGGCCAACAGGCATATGAAAAAATGTTTAACATCCCTTATCATCAGGGAAATGCAAATCAAAACCACACTGAGATACCACCTTACACAGTAAGAATGGCACATATCAAAACAAACAAACAAACAAGCAACAACAAATGTTGGCAAGGATGTGGTGAAAAAGGAACTCTCCTACATTGCTGGTGGGACTGCAAACGGGTCCAACCACTATGGAAAGCTGTCTGGAGGTTCCTCAGTCTACTAAAATGGAGCTACCATATGACCGGGCAATTCCACTCCTAGGGATCTACTCAAAGGACATAAAAACACTGATTCAAAAGAACACCTGTACACCTATGTTTATTGCAGCACTATTTACAATAGGTAAAATCTAGAAACAACCCAAATACCCAAAAATAGATGACTGGATCAAGAAGATGTGGTACATATACACAACAGAATATTACTCAGCAATCAAAAAGATAAACTCATACCATTTGCAGCAGCATGGATGGAACTAGCAGGAACTAGGCTCAGTGAAATAAGCCAGAAGGAAAAAGAAAAATACAGATGTTTTTCCTTATAACAGGAATATAGGGGAACCAAATAAGACATTAGTGTAAAAAAAAAATAGTAACAGTACAAAACAAAACAAAGCAAAAACAGACAATTATACATCAGAGACATACTGCAGGGGAGGAGGAGGGAGAGGGAGCAGAGGGAGGAAGGGAGGAGAACAGGAGACTATGGTGATGGTGCATGGGTGCCTTGGGAAAGGAAATTCTATGGGGACTCAACCTGAGGGGGGGAGGGGAAGCAAATATTGGTTAAAAATAATAAAAATAAAAAAAAAAGAATGAAGTACAAAGTCTCTACTCTGAGTACAACAGAATGAAATTAGAAATCAGTAATAGAAAGAAATGGAAAATTCACGTCTGTGGACATTCATCAATGCAGTCTTGCACAATTAATGGGTCAACGGAGAAATCATAAGGGAAATCAGAAAATATTTTGAAATAGAAAACACAAAATAACTAAACTTATAGAATTCATTGAACTTAAAGTTGTAAATATGTGCACTGAAAAGACCCAAAATCAGTAATTTAACATTTTAAGGAACTAAAAAAAAGAAAAGCAAACTAAACCCTAAGCTAATGGAAATATTAAAGATTGGAGTAGAGGTGAACAAAACAGCAAAACAGTAGAGAAAACAATGGACAAATTTTTAGCTAGACTAAGGAAAAAAGAAATGACTCAAATGACTAAATTGGAAATCAAAGTGGGGATGTTAACCAATGATCTTACAGAAGCAAAAAAGATTATAATAGCACACTATAATCAATTATGTGCTAGCAAGTCAGATAACCTAAATGGAATGGACATATTCCTATAGACATAACACATTAAAGCTAATTTAAGAAGCAGCAGAAACCTGGATACACCTGTAACAAGTGAAGAGATTGAATCCGTAATTACAAAACTCCCAAAAATCAAAAATTCATGACCCAAATCTCTTGACTGGCAAATTCTGCCAAATATTTAAAGGAAAAGTAATATCAAACCTTTTCAAAAAAACTTTTCAAAGTTTCATCAAAACTTTTCCAAAAAAAAAAGGAGCTGCATGAATACACCCTAACTCACATTGAGACCAATATCATCCTCATACTAAAGTCAGACATAAGAAAAAAAACTGTACACTAATATCCATCTATAGATAAAGGTGCAAGAGTTCTCAAAAACTACAACAGTTAGCACTCAATGAAAAATTAACAGGTTAAAAGCAAACAAGATATCAGATAATGTGTAAAAACAACAGACAACACACCTTTCAAGAAATAAGATACTGAAATTACAAATAAAGAACATAAAATAATTATTTTTCTGTGCATAAATTAATAAAAGATACACTTGAAAACATCTTCAAAAGTCAAGAAATGTTTTTAAAAAGTCATAGCAGATTTTAATAATACAGGCTTTCTAGCCATGAGAAATAAAATACTGTGATTCAAAGTAAGAATTTGATGGATATTTTTGGGAGCATATCAGAGAAAATAAAATGAGCCTAAATTAGAAAACAGAAAAAGCAGAAGATACTCGTATATTTACCAACATGATAGAGAAGCCACTGAAAAAACTGTTATTTTCAATAAAATGTGCTAAAAAAAAAAAAGCAAACATCCAGATGGTAAAAGAGAAATAAAGCCTCTGCCTCAGTCTCTAGCCTCACATCTACAAAATTCTAGATGACTAAGAGACAAAAAAAAAAAAAAAAAAAAAAAAAAAAAGGAAAAGCTATAAAACTTCAAGATGAAAATATAGAAAACGATCTCTACTTTGGAGTGGGTCAATAGTTTATAAAGAGCCAACTTAGCAATAGTTACCACAAAATATTGATAAATTTGTTCACATTAGGACTAGATATCTTTAAAGCATTAGAACATTGTGGGACTTGTATCTAGAACATACAAGTCAGTTAAAAAAAAAAGAGCAAAATAGCTTAAAAAACATACTGGAAAGAAGAAATTCAAATGTCCAATAAATAAGAATAGTAATCGAAACATATCTGCCAATAAAGATGCACATAAAAACTACAGCAACAACACCCTACATACCTGTAAGATCAGCAAAAAAAGTCTGATAATACCAAGTATTAGAAAAGAGTGGGTAACAGAACTTTTATATTCTGCTGTAGGAGTGCCAAATGGTATGCTCTTTTGGAAAACAATTTAGCATTATCAAGAAAAGTTAGTTATACATATCCTATGACCCAGGTATTTTAATCTCTAGAGAAATTCTTGCACATGGGTGCAAGGAGAAATGTTCAGAAGCAAAATTTTCATAAAACTACCTAATTGCCCATAATTCATGAAATAGATAAATACCATGTGGTAAATTTGTACAATGACACTGAATATAGCAAAGGAAAAAAAATCTCTACAACAACATAAATTCTTAATTACAAATTTTTGATAGAAGCAAGATACCAAATTATAGAAAAGTATGCCATTTATATAAAGTTCAAACCCAAACACGTTTAAACTACTGTATATTATTCAGGGATGGATTCCCATGTGAAAAAGCCATGAAGAAAAGTCAAAGAACTAGTTTATCAAAAAATTAAGAGAAAGATATAAATTGCAAAATAAATGGTTGTAGGGAGGAGGATTCTGGGATGCTGGCAACGGTCACTCTCTATTTCTATTTCTTTTTTAAAATATTCTATTTGTTAACAAGTAATCACTGGGGTATTTGTCGACGTAATTATTTTGTACATGTATATATGATATTAATTTCTGTGTATTTTATTACATAAAGCAGATTTTAAAAATTGAAAATAGTTCACATTTTTCATGATCAGAATTGAAATGATCACAAATTGTGTGAAACATATTCTTATAAATTAGCACCACTAATAACCATCACTGATTTATTTATTTATTTATTTATTTTTATAGAGGCATGTTTTATTTATTTATTTGTTTGTTTGTTTTGTTTATACATGCACTGGGTACAGTCAGAAGCACGAGAGGGTGAGAGAATTCACCAGAGCCAGAGCGGGGAGCAGAGCAGGCAGAAGGACCAAAGTACACTGCTGAGGGGAGCAGCGGGCGGCAGGAGAGGTCTGCGCGCCATGCATCACTGATTTTTTTAAAAAAAAAATCATCTGCTTTTAAAAGAATAGTTCTCAACCAGTTTAGTAAAGTAGCAGGATACAAAATTAACACACAAAAATCAGCAGCCTTCCTATACACAATCAAGCTGAAGAAGAAATCAAGAAAACCACCCCTTTTATAATTGAAACAAAAAAAAAATCAAATACTTGGTAATGAACCTAATGAAAGAGGTGAAGGACCTATGCAAAGAAAATTATAAAAGCATTGTTAAAAGAATAGAAGAAGACACAAAGAAATGGAAAGCCATTCCTTGCTCATGGACTGGAAGAATTAACATTATTAAAATGGCCATCCTAACAAAAGCAATTTGCAGATTCAAAGCTATTTCAATAAAAATTTCAATGACATTCTTCAAAGAAATAGAATACTGATGAAATTCATGTGGAACCACAAAAAACTGTGAATAGCCAAAGTCCTACTGACAAAAACAGAGAATGGCAGTATCACACTTCCAAACTTCGAACTATACTACCAAACCATAATAATTAAAACAGTTTGGTATTGGAATAAAAACAGACACACAGTCCAATGGAACCAAATAGAAAGCCCAGAAATAAAGCCACACATATATGGACATCTAATCTTTGACAAAGGAGCAAAGAATGTGCAATGGAACATGGACAGTTTGTTCAATAAATGGTGCTGGGAAAACTGGACCACCACATGCAAAAGATGAAACTAGACCACTACCTCTCACCGTGCACAAAAACCAACTCAAAATGGATAAAAGATCTGGACATAAGATCTGAAACCATAAAATATATAAAAGAAAATACAGGTAAAACACTACAAGACTTGCATCTCAGTAACATCTTTAAAGAAAGTGAAGGAAAAGATAAACAGGGCCTCCCTGGTGGCACAAGGAGTTAAGAAGCAACTTATGAAGCTATCCACAGCCACTGCAGCACAAGTTCAATCCCTGGCCTGCCAGGGAGCAACCCACATGGTGAAGCAGACCTCTCCTGACTTGCCCGCTGCTCCCTTCAGCAGTGTACTTCAGTCAATCTGCCTGTTCTGTTCCCTACTTTGTGTCTGGTGAATCCTCTCACCTCCCACACCTTTGGTCTGTACCCCAGTTTTTGTATGCATAAATAAATAAATCTTTAAAAAAAAAAAAGATAAACACTTGAGATTACATCAAACTGAAAAGCTTTTGTACAGCCAAAGAGACATTAACCAAAACAAAGAGACACCCCACTGATTGGGAAAAAATGTTGGCATGCCATACAACTGCTAAGGGACTGATCACAAAGATATACAAAGAACTCACACGACACAATAAGAACAAAGCAAACAATCCAGTCAAGAAGAGGGCAGAAGAACTTAAAAGACACTTCTCCAAAAGGAAATTCAAATGGCCAAAAGGCATATGAATAAATGTTCAACATTCTTTGTAATCAGAGAAATGCAAATCAAAACCACAATAAGATACCACCTTACATCAGTAAGAATAGCACATATCAAAAAAATTAGCAACCAATGGTGAGGATGTGGTAAAAATGGCACTCTCCCACATTGCTGGTGGGAGTACAAACTGGTCCAACCACCATGGAAAACTGTCTGGAGATTCCTCTAATTACTAAAAATGGATATACAATATGACCCAGCTATTCTACCCCTAGGGATCTACCCAAAGGACACAAAAATATTGATTCAGGAGAATACCTGTACCCCTATGTTTACTGCAGCACTATTTATAATAGGTAAAACCTGGAAACAACCCAAATGCCCAAAAATAGACGACTGGATCAACAAGCTGTGGTATATATACACACAATGGGATACTATTCGGCAATCAAAAAAGATAAACTAATGCCATTCACAGAAACATGGATGGCGCTAGAAGGAATTATGCTCAGTGAAATAAGTCAGAAGGAAAAAGAAAACTATAGGATGGTTTCACTTATAGGAGGAATACTGAGGAACCAAGTAAGACATCAGGGGAAAAAAACAGTAACAAAACAAAACGCAACACCAAAACAAAACATACAGAAAATTATAAACCAGAGACATCCTGCAGTGAAGGAGGAGGGAGAGGGATCAGATTAGTTATATCAAGTAGTTTGATGGGACTGTTCAATTGTTAAAAAAATATAAGAATAGTTTTCACAAAGAAGACACACAGGCAACAATTTACCATCTAGAAACAGTGTGTTTTTAGCAAGGTAAGCCTTATGATCTGAAAAGTAATATAAACTATTTTGGAATCATTATTACCTAACTATTATCATTATTATCTGCCTAATCATTATTATCATTTTATCTAACTGATAGAAATAAACATGTAATAAAATGCACAGATTTAGTTTTTCAGTTTGGTGAATTCTGTCAACTGCACACAGTTTTGTAACTACCACCTGAAAACAAAAACACAAAGACTACTTCCTTCCTTTTCCTTCTTTCTTTTTTGAAAATGCATATCCTATATAACTTAAACATGTCAGATTATTGAAATAATAATTTCTTGTAGTAGTCTCTGAATATATGAAAACCATTTTCATTTTACTTTGGGCCATATATGGTTGTCATACTAGCTATATAGAGTTATTTATCAGCTGCTATGAGAAACAACTATGTAAGTTGAGAACATACTAAGTGGTCAAAAGAAATTGTTAGTATTGAATGTTTTCCAGTTCTGCTCAACTGAAGAATTCCAGCTGGAAATAAAAGAAGCAAAAGCCCAATGAAATCATGAGGTCTGGCTTGAGTAAGCAGGGACTAGTAGGATGTGAACATAATTTTTTGAATACAATTAGGGATTAGTGGTCTATCTCTTTTGAGTTGGGGCATGCATTAAATAGACCTAACACTCAAGTTGGCAAAAAGCAGGAAAAAAAAAAAAAAAAGAATGGGTTGGGGAAGAGTTTGTAATCTTGCTACCTACCAAAGTTATCTGTTGATAGGATTTTGCACAATGAATTTCAAAAAGACTAAATCGTGGTACACTTTGCTATAGGCATCACAAACTCTATTGTGATTTGACAACTCTCAATTCAGTTCAAATTAATAATGCTGCCAGCTATGTGGCTTGCTTACTTAGGTCCAAGTGATTCACAGCTGAATCTCTATTTAAATTTGGCAGTATTCTAAAAGTGACAGGAAAAGCAACTGGATAAATTCCATGTCCAATCCATCTGCTTAAACTGTTTACTTACAGTAACAACATACAAATGTCTCATGTTACTGATAAACCACAGAAAGCTTCTGGGATGCTGTAACTATCCAAACTTAAATGTAATGTTCATCATCTCTGAGTAATGAGAAAAGTCAACACAAATACAAAACATACTCCAATCAAATTTAATAAAATGGCAAGAAAT
The DNA here is from genome assembly GCF_014898055.3 of Talpa occidentalis. Taxonomy (NCBI): domain Eukaryota; kingdom Metazoa; phylum Chordata; class Mammalia; order Eulipotyphla; family Talpidae; genus Talpa; species Talpa occidentalis. The sequence goes on along the minus strand of NW_023601104.1, from coordinate 757,652 downwards.
AAGGGAAATGCCTTTTCATAGTCAAAAATGTTTTAGATATGCATTTAAAATACTTAAACATTTCTGCAACAAACAGATCTTTGGAGAATTTATTTTAACTTGGAAATTAAAGAATATAACCTGAATAGTGTCTAACTAACAAAGACTAGAAGACACATAGATGAAACTCCCTAATTATACCTTCAACTCTCCTCTCTGAATAATCTCTCCTGATTTTTTTTTAAAGATTTATTTATTTATTTATACAAGCACTGGGTATAGTCAGAAGCGCGGAAGGGTGAGAGAATTCACCAGAGCCAGAGCGGGGAGCAGAACAGGCAGACTGATGAAATACACTGCTGAGGGGAGCAGCGGGCGTGGCAGAAGAGGTCTGTTGTGGACACAGCAGAAATCAAAAGAATAATCAGTAACTACTATGAACAGTTATATGGAAACAAGTTCAACAATCTAGAGGAGATGGACAAATTCCTACAACTCTACAATCATCCAAAGCTAGATAAAGAAGAAATAGAACACCTAAACAGACCAATTACAAGCAGCGAAATTGAAATGGTAATCAAAAACCTCCCCAAAAACAAAAGCCCAGGACCTGATGGATTTACAAATGAATTCTACCAAACATTCAGAGACGAATTAGTGCCTATCCTTCACAAACTCTTCCAAAAAATTGAGAAGGAAGGGACAATACCAAACATGTTCTATGAAGCCAACATTACACTAATACCAAAACCGAACAAGGACAACACAAAAGAGGAAAACTACAGGCCAATCTCCCTAATGAACACTGATGCAAAAATCCTCAATAAAATTTTAGCTATCAGAATCCAACAATGTATCCATAAGATAATTCACCACGACCAAGTAGGATTCATTCCAGGGACACAAGGATGGTTCAACATCCGAAAATCAATCAATGTTATCCAACACATCAACAAAAAGAAATATAAAAACCATATGATATTATCAATAGATGCTGAGAAACCTTTCGACAAAGTGCAACACCCATTCATGATAAAAGCCCTTGAAATTCTTGGGATACAAGGAACGTACCTCAACATCATAAAGGCCATCTATGACAAGCCAACAGCCAGTATCATCCTCAATGGTGAAAAGCTGAAAGCAATTCCATTAAGATCTGGAACAAGACAAGGATGTCCACTCTCACCACTGCTTTTCAATATAATACTAGAAGTCCTAGCCAGAGCAATAAGACAAGAGAAAGACATACAAGGAATCCAAATAGGAAAAGAAGAAGTCAAACTATCACTATTTGCAGATGATATGATAATATACATAGAAAACCCCAAAAACTCCACAGAAAAACTAATTCAACTCATCAATCAGTTGAGCAAAGTGGCAGGATACAAAATCAACACACAAAAGTCAGTAGCCTTCCTATACACAAACAATAAATCTGAAGAAGAAGAAATAAAAAAAACCATCCCTTTTATTATTGAAACAAAAAAAATCAAATATTTGGGAATAAATCTAACAAAAGAGGTAAAGGACCTATACAAAGAAAACTATAAAACACTGTTAAAAGAAATAGAAGAAGACACAAAGAAATGGAAAGACATCCCCTGCTCATGGATTGGAAGAATAAACATTATTAAAATGGCCATCCTTCCAAAAGCAATATACAGATTCAATGCTATTCCAATCAAAATTTCAATGTCATTCTTCAAAGAAATAGAACAATTATTGATGAAATTCATATGGAATCACAACAAACCCCGAATAGCCAAAGCTCTCCTGAAAAAAAAAGAAGGGAATGGAGGCATCACACTCCCAGACTTCAAACTCTACTACAAAGCCATAATCATCAAAACTGCATGTTATTGGAGCAAAAACAGACACACAGACCAATGGAATCGAATAGAAAATCCAGAAATAAACCCACAGATTTATGGTCAACTAATCTTTGACAAAGGAGCAAAGACTATGCATTGGAGCAAAGAAAGTTTGTTCAATAAATGGTGCTGGGAAAACTGGGTCGCTACATGCAAAAGAATGAAGCTTGACCACTACCTCACACCATACACAAAAATCAACTCAAAATGGATTAAAGAACTAGACATAAGACCTGAAACCATAAAATACATAGAAGGAAATATAGGCGAAACACTACGTGATATTCACATCAAAGTCATCTTTACAGACACATCACCCAAAGCAGTGATAGTGAAGGCAAAGATAAACAGCTGGGACTACATCAAATTAAAGAGCTTCTGCACAGCAAAAGAGACAATAACAAAAACAAATAGAAACCCACCAACTGGGAGAACACTTTTGCACACAACACTAATGATAAAGGACTGATCACAAAAATCTGCAAAGAGCTGATGAGACTCAACAACAACAAAGAAAATAATCCAGTCAAAAAATGGGCAGAAGAGCTAAAAAGAAATTTCTCTGAAGAGGAAATGCAAATGGCCAACAGGCATATGAAAAAATGTTCAACATCACTTGTCATCAGGGAAATGCAAATCAAAACTACCATGAGATACCATCTTACACCAGTGAGAATGGCACATATTAAAAAAACTAGCAACAACAAATGTTGGCGAGGGTGTGGAGAAAAAGGAATTCTTCTGCACTGCTGGTGGGAGTGCAAACTGGTCAACCACTATGGAGAGCTGTGTGGAGATTTCTGGACCTACTAAACATAGAGCTTCCATATGATCCAGCAATTCCACTCCTAGGTATTTACCCAAAGGACACAGAAACATCAATTCCAAAGAACACCTGCACCCCTATGTTTATAGCAGCACTGTTTACAATAGCTAAGCTTTGGAAACAGCCCAAATGCCCAAAAATAGATGACTGGATCAAGAAGATGTGGTACATATACACCATGGAATATTACTCAGCATTCAAAAAAGATAAACACATGCAATTTGCAGCAACATGGACGGCGCTGGAAGGGATCATGCTCAGCGAAATAAGCCAGAAAGAAAAAGAAAAATACCGGATGGTGTCACTCATAGCAGGGATCTAGAAAACTTAAATAAGGGACCAGGAAAATGAATAACTATAAGAAAGTGAAAATCAAAATCAACTAAAAACTATGAGCCAGAGACACTTTTTGGGGGGTGGGGGGTGGGAGGGGAGGGATTGGGGTCAAAATGGGGGGGTTGCAATTGTATGGGGAATATAAAAATAAAATCTATTATTTAAAAAAAAAATATTCCCTTTAGGACTCATGGAAAAACAAAAAAAAAAAAAAAAAAAGAAGAGGTCTGTTGCACCATTTGGGACCCTCGCTGGTGGCCAGGCATCGAACCGGTGCTGCAGAGGCTGCGGGCAGCTTTGCAGCCTGGTGCTCAACCGTTGTGCCACCAGGGGAGGCCCACTCTCCTGATTTTTATGAGAAATACTTTCATTATTTTTATAGTTTTACTACCAGTATATATGTTCCAAAACTACAGGCACTTTTGTGAAGTTCTATTCTTGAACTTCACATAACTGGAGGTGTAATAGTGTGTAATTTTTTATGTTGTTTTGCTCACTAAACTTTTTGAGATACATCCATGTTGTTACTATGAAATGTAGTTCACTTGTTTTTATTTTTCAATAATATTCCATGATAGGATTATACCATATAATACAAATCCAGCCATTGATGGATAGTTGGGCTATTTCACACATTTGGTAATTATAAACAATGCTGTCACTGAACATTGTGTATTCGCAAATATATATGCTTTAATTTCTCTGACTTAGAAGTCAAATATGAGATGCAGCCTACAATGGAAAGCTGCTTTCTAAAGTGGTAGTACCAACTGCTATCACAAACTGTGTGTGAGAATTATCATTGCTCTGGATCTTTGCCAATACTTGGTATGTTCAATCTTTAATTTTTGTCATTCTGATAGGTGACTTAGTACACACTAAGCTTTTAATTTGGATTTTTCAGATTAGTAAAGAGAATGACTATTTTTGCATTTACTTCTTGGTTATTTAGATTCCTTCTTTTCGAATGCCTATCCTTGTTACCATTTTCCTACTGGGTCACTGTTTTTTTCCTCTGAATTTATAGAAATTTCTGACATGTTTAGGGATTCATCCTAAACAGCAAGGAAAACAAGAGAATAAAACAGCTGGGACTACATCTGTAAAAAACTTTTGTATAGTAAAAGAAATCATAACTAAAATGAAAAGACACCCTACTGAATGGAGGACAATATCTGCACAACATACATCTGATAAAGGGCTGATATCAAAGATATAAAAAGAACTCATAAAACTCTACAAAGACAAAACAAATAACCCAATCAAAAAATGAGCAAAAGAACTAAGCAGACACCTTTTCAAAGAAGACTTTCCAATAGCCAGTATTACATGAAAAATTTTTCACAATCACTTATTATTAGAGAAAGGCAAATCAAGGCCACAATGAGCTGCCATCTCACACTTGTGAGAATGACCAATGTGGAAAAGATCAGAAACAACAAATGCTGGTAGGGATGTGGAGAAAAAGCAATCTTCCCACACTGTTAATGGGAATGCAAACTTGTCCAGCCCTTATGAAAAGCAGTCAGCTTGTCTCAAAACAATTAAAAATGGAGCTGTCATTCGACCTAGTAATTCCACTCCTAGGTGTCTATCTATACCCCAAATTTGAAAACACTAATTCAAAAGGAAACTTGCACTCCCATATTTTTGCAGCACTATTCATAATAGGTAAACTATGGAAACAACTAAGTGCCCCAGAAAAAAATGACTGGATCAAGATGCAGTATATATACACAATGGAATACTACTCAGTTATCAACCAAGATAAACTCATGACATTTGCAGCAGCATAATGGAGCTGGAAAGAATAATGCTAAGTGAAATAAGCAAGAAGGAGAAAGATCAATACTGGATGGGCACTAATATATGGAATATAAAGTAACTAATAGATAAGGACATGCTTAAAAACTAATAACCCTTATTGGGCCTCCCCTGGTGGCCCAGTGGTTGAGCGCTGGGCTGCAAAGTTGCTGCAGCCTCTGCAGCGCTGGTTCGATCCCCAGCTGCCAGCGGTTCCATCCCCAGCCGCTGGCGAGGGTCCCGCATGGTGCGCAGACCTCTCCTGCCGTGCCAGCTGCTCCCCTCAGCAGTGTACTTCGTCGGTCTGCCTGTTCTGTTCCCTGCTCTGGCTCTGGTGAATTCTTTCACCCTCCTCCTGCGCTTCTGACTGTACCCAGTGCTTGTATAAATAAATAAATAAATCTTTAAAAACAAACAAACAAAAATAACTAACCCTTATTTAGGTTTTTCTAAATTCCTACTATGAGTGAGACCATCCAGTATTTTTCTTTTTCTTTCTGGCTTATTTCTAAGGGACCACTAAAAAAACTAATTATAATAAAGTAACAATCAAAATCAACAAGCAACTATAAGCCAGAGACACACTATGGAGGTGAGGGGGGCAGGGAGGAGGGGGTCGGATCAAAACAAGGGGTGTGGGAATTGCATGGGGACTACAACCAAGATGAAAATGCATACAGTTGTGCAAAAATGAAAAATGATGTAAACAATGCATAAAAAAAAAAAAAAAACCCAACTAACCCCTGGTAGCTGACTACAGAGTTGAAGCACTAAGGGAGGGAGGCCACTTGGGAGGGGTGATAACTGAGAGGGAGCAAGCACAGTGGTCAGTGGTGGTGGGATATGGGTGAGCTGGTGGTGGGTGCTGGTAATTCATGATGGGGGTTGCCTCAATATTAACTCAGTTAAAAATAACTTAACTAAAAATTTAAAATGTATGTGTTGCGGTCCCACCAATCTTCTGAATCCAAAGGCAACAACCAGTGTTTCTGATGCCTATTAAGGTTTGAGGACCAAGGTTATAACAAACTAAAACTAAACAATTTAAAACTAAATTTCATTGTGAACAGGCACTGTTGACATATTAGAAATGTTATTCCCAAAGTAAGTAAATAGTAATATTTAATCAGTATAGCATTATTCACAAAATAGAACATATTTCCCCCTAATTCTTGCCAGTGCTTTTTTTTTTCATATAATCATGGAGAAGTGACTCACAAATCATACATCAAAAATTAGCATTTGAATGGATATTTATGAATTCAATTATGTTCCATTTTTCTTTTTCTCTAACAGCATCTTAATTATAGCAATTTTATAATAAGCTACGATGCCTGATATAACAAATATCCAGCATCATTCTCTCTCAATATTGTCTTGGTCAGTTTGGATTCTTTGAAGTTCCATTTTAAATTTTAGATTCTACATTTCAACTTCCACAAAATAATGGCTTAATTTCATAATATATTTTAATTGGGATTGCACAAATCAAGTGACAAGAAAGGCACATACTACAGTGAGTTCAATCTATTAATATGATATTTAATTAACAGCACCGTACTCTTTTTTCAGTGATTGTTATTTTCCCAGTCACACAGATGACTTGAACTTGTGCTGTGGTACATGCAATGACCAGCGTATGTCCTATCTATTCTCCTTCCAGTGCCGTCCTTTACAATGCTATCCCAAGACATTTGTTTGTAAGGTCAGAGTCCTCACAATTGGCAGTCCTAGATTCCAACACACCCTCTCCCTCTTTAGTTCTAAGATGTCCAAATTACTACTCAGCTTCTCGTTTTCCTATTTTGGATCATCAATTGTGCTCAGTTCCAAAAGGCCATGTTCCCAATCTTGGCCCAATAATTCTTTACTACTTTGTCAACAATTCTGTTCCAGTTCATAGTTCATCTAGCTTTATTAACTGACTATTCTGAATTACCTATACTGTCACTATTGTTAGATCCATTACCATAAATACTTTCAAGTGTGTCTTTCATTTTCTTAAAAGATAAAAAGCACATTTATATTATCTGTGACCGGTATTTACCAAGTCCAGCAGTATTAATTTCAGTTGGTTCCACTCATAATGACTTACTTTTGTGTTTTTTTGATTGTAACCATTTGTTTGTATAAATCTGACAGAACTTAACTGAAGCCTAGGAGAAAGATGTTTTCTTCCAATGAAGACTTGCAATTTCTTCTGCCAGGTTCCTAGGTAAACCACTAATCAGTCAACCTGGGACTATTTTAAATTCATCTCACCATTTGAAAGAATACAGTGATGTGAATTTGGGCTGCAAATCTACTCCAGAATTGCATTATGGTTATAGCTTCTATATGATGCCAAGGTGCTTTCTCTTTAGTCTTTGATGGTAGGGGTGGAAGGGTTTATGATTATGATATGAAGGGAAATACTCCTATTAAGACTTTATAACCTATTCAGCCCGTAGGCTTTCACGCTTGTCCCCTCACCCTTCAGGCTTATAAAATTGTGAGTCACATTTGCCAGCCTGGAAAATGCTCTTGGGGCATTCTTCATATGCACAAACTTCTAAATTCTTGATTTTTGGGTAATTCTTTAATTTCTTTTTAGTTCTTTGATGCTTTTAAAGAAATTACTTTTGGGGGCCTCCCTGGTGGTGCAAGGGGTTAAGTCTCAGCACTATGAAGCTATCAGCAGCCACTGCAGCACAAGTTTGATCCCTGGCCAGGGAGCTACCCACATGGCACAAAAAAACCACTCCTGTCTCGCCCGCTGCTCCCCTCAGCAGTATATTTCAGTAGATCTGCCTGTTCTGCTCCCCACTCCATCTCTGGTGAATACTCTCACTCCCTGCAACTTTGGCCTACTCATCAGCTCTTGTATGTATAAATAAATAAGATAAATCTTAAAAAAATAAATTATTTTTCATTTTTTCCAGCATTTTTAGGTGTTTTTGTTAGTAGAGTTTGTGTATAACCTAGACCACAGTATTTCTTACAGAAGTGGCTAATTCTTGTTAAATGTATGACTTACATAATAAAGCTTTTAAACTTTTTATGTCTGAAAGAATCAGAGAACCCCATATGACAGGGGGCCTAAGACACATAGTATTATAAAACCCAGCTCTCTTTTTGTGCCTCACGAGTTTAACCCACTAACTCTAACACAGGCTCAAAACTTCAGAAAAAAACTATGAAGGAAAACTGTGTCAAGGGAATAATAGAAAACCTCAGTGTACTAAGGTCAAATTAAGAGGTTAAAGACCTCAAGCTTCATCTCTCACCATGCCTCAATGAGTGCCTGCCCAAGTCCCTCCAGCTCCACCTTGTCATTTCTAGGTTCTCTGCAAATCCTTCATTGGGTACTTGGCTTTGGCTCTAATGATTTTGTTACTCCAGGCAGTTTTCCAAACAAAAAGGAATGGTTATTTACAATTCCTAGACTAAATCATAAATATCATCAGCTGAATTACACTGAAATGTCAGTATAAGTCTACACAATGAAATTTCACATAAAGTGAGTCTGTTTTGGCTAGGTAAAAGGGGTTTTAGTTATAAAAGTAGCAAAAGGATCTTATTGTAGCTAAGTTTGGACTCTTAGGTGGTCCCGAAGTGTATACTCTCGGGACAGTATTACAGCAAGGCTTCTGATACACACCATTTAGACTGGGAGCCAGACAGCATTTTTCTCCCCCAAGTTAGAAGGAATCAGTGGTATTCTAGTAAATTGCCCCTCAGTGAATGAAATGACTTTACTTAGATTTTCATACTAAATGCCTTTCTTAAATCATTTTGCATTTGTCTCAAAAAAATCTGTGATTACTTCAATCTAAAACAATCATGAAATAAAGCACACATAGTGGTATCTTCAAGCAAATACCTGTTAACCTGTTAGTTCAAAGAAGAAGTAGCCTTAATCAAAACAAAATTTATCAGTATGTGTTAACTGTTTAAAAATCAGATTTTTCACAAGGAATCACCATGACCTAAAATACATTCCATAGAGTATGTGTTTGACATGACCAGTTTCTGAATTCCTTAAGGTTAAAAAGGGGTGTGTTTCACAGAAAAACAATCTAATGGCTTGGCCACAATGCCACAGTGAAGCTGCTGCTGTCAGCGCCTACAAGGAGTTGTATTGTCTGATGCCAAAACACAGCTGAGCACTACCTTGAACACTGGGGCATTCACACGCCTGAGAATCCACAATAAAGCATGTACCCAAGGCCAAAGCAATGATCTGGGTATGATCCTGGAAGCAGCTGCATCAATGCCACATGGGAATTGGCTAGAAATACAAATTCTTGAAACCCACTTCAGGTCCACTGAATCAGAAATCCTAAGGTGGTGCTTGGCAATCTATGTTTCAGTAAGTCTTCTAGGTGATTATGATGCAGATTAGAGTTGGAGACTCCCTACTTTCTCTAAAGAAATTCTTGTTCATTTGCTCTGATGTATGATTGTTTGAGTAGCGTTCTCTCTCTCTTTTCTCTTTCTTCTCTCTCTCTCTCTCTCTCTCTGTCTCTCATACACACACACACACACACACCCCCACCCACCCAATACACACTCATATCCAATCCAGAAAATGAATTTCCATTGTTAGGAGAATGGATAAAAGAATTGTAACATTCACAGTGAAGTACTCACTATGTAACAGAATACATAAATGACAAACAGCTATATTTATAAGCTTAAATAAAATCTACAACCATAACTTTAATTGGGGGAAAAAAACCCACGGAAGTCAGTCTGCTGCATAATATTTTGTAAAGGTTAAAAAACAAGGAAAACTAAGTAATTTATTATTGAACAATGCATTTATGTGATAAAGCAATGAAGCCAGTTTTTTTAAAAAGGGAAAGGCTACCCACGCCTTTAATTTGGTCCAGTGTTACCCCTCAGAGCCGCAGAGGCAGGGGTGCGGGTAAGGAAGGCTCACACCGGGAGCCATAAATACTAGGAACAGCCAAGTTCTTAAGGTGGGTAGTGAGTTCATAGCTGGTCACCATCTTTATGTCATGTTATCACTGGATTCTTTTCTATATATCAAATATTACAAAATAAATTTTAAGCCCAGAAAACAAAAATAAATGCAGCTTAATAAACAAAGATAATCATTAACTTAAATACAAAATAGAAAACACTGGAGAGATGTACATAATGTAAACCATGATAGGCCCATTTAGTTACAAGAATTTTTAAATAAGTGGGAAAATATTTGTAATAAAATTATCCAGATAAAATAATTTTTTAAATACACAGTAAAAGGATTATAAGAAAATACAATAAAATCTTAATACTGAATATCACAGGGAATTTCACTTCTTTGTACATTTAAAATTTCCATGGTGAATAATATTATTTTAGAAATCATTAAGGATTTTTTAAGCTGTCATTAAAAAAAATGTCAATTTTTCTGCTGGAAATAGGAAGGATATTGACATTTTCTGAATATCTGGTTGTGATTTATGAGCTTTATAATTCAGACTTTTATTTTTGCCTTAAAATTGTGTATCTATTACTATGATTTCATTTAAAATTATTTCATGTTGATGTGCAAAAAGCTATGACTGAGAAAACCATGACCTGAAAAACATTTTTTTTGCCATTGAGGACTTTAATTAAAACAACTGAAAAAAACTTCAATTTCATTAAGACAAAAGGGAAAAATATCCACCGATGGGTGACCATTTGGAAATACAGAAGAAACACATATACTGAGAGTCTGCCTCATAGTTCTATAATTCTGTCATAGTTAGAAAGAATCACAAAGATGAAGACCAGACGGCACAGATTAGATACATACCTCTTTTTCCAGTATTCTAGTGATCTCGCCAAGGGTACGATCTAAAGCAGAAACTTTCGTGTTTGCCCATGAGCCACTGTCTTGTACTTGAATTTGTTTTAGAAGATCTTTGGCTAATCGCTGAAGTCTTCAATACAAAATGAAAGGATGACATTAATACGTTACACTGTAATACCTCATTTTCTTAAACATATTGAAAGAAAAGGTATTTTGATAATTGTATAGGAAATTACTTAACAGTACCCAAGGGGAAGCAAATGCAAGCTACGCATCAGGCTGGACCTACTTTATTCAGGAACACCAATCTAGTCCACAAGGCATAAGAGAAAGATAGTGGACAGAATTGTCAATCCACAGAATTAGCTGGAACAATGGCTACCATGTTCTGTGTGACGCTTAAACCAGAACAGTATTGGAGATGAGGAATGAGTAAGAGGATGACAGCACAGGAGATGAATGTAAGACCCTCAGGAGGTGTTTATGTTTTGATTTAAATCTTCAAGATAGGCTTGGATATGATGTTCTAAGAATTGAAAACTCTCAATGTTTAATTCCCTGTGTTCTAATTTACAGACAATTTGGGGATTCCCTGCCTCTGCTGAATGTCATTTGTTGCAGTCCCCTTCCCTTTTCCCTTGCTTGAGCATCCCATCTAAAGATACTCTCCCAGATTTTTTTTTTATCATTTTTATCCATAAGAATAATGTTTCACTTCCATTTTTATATATAATTCCATGGGCCAAAATACAATCACTTTCTTGTAAAGATGCTAATCCCCTGTTTGTTGTTCTGTTTTACTCCTACTGTGTAAATGCCAGTAATAGTAATAGTCAGTGATGCATGTTAGTTCTCACTGTGGGCCAGGAAACATTCTCATTACCTTGCATACGTTAATTCATTTAGCTGGATTAATAAACATCTGCCAGTATTTTCCACTGCTGATAAGAAAAAGTCATACCACACTAAAGATTGGTATGACTACAGATCTAAGATCTTACTAAATCCATCTGCTCTGTTCACTTATTCTTACAATCTCTCCATGAAGATTTGCTTCACACATCCCCCAATCTCTCCCAAACTCCACCCATCTGTTTATACCACTAGGTTTCACTGGAAAATCTTTCATTTTACATAGAAAATGGAAGCTCTTGGGACATGAAAATCCTCATTTTCTACCACAAATCTACATGTCAATCTGCATTTCACCCACTCTTTGCTTCTCCATTACAACCAAAGACGATGAATTTCTCCCAAGTAGGGCCATTCCTACCATACAGGCTCTGCACGCATGAGGACTTTCTGATCTAAATTCATTTCTTCTTCCTGCTTCAACGGTCTTTACAAATACTCTTCATTTATTCCTTTTGAAATGCTTCCATCCCCTTCATACTATTTAAAAATTCCAACTTTTCCCTTCTTAGCTCAAGCCTTACTTCCTCTGATTTGACTCTTCTGCCAGTCATCACAAGTCTCTCCTGTGCAGAACTTTACAACAGAATGTAAAGCAGTGACAGGAATGCTCTTTACTGCCCAACACAGTGACTGCTAGCCAAATGTGGTCACTATGTGCTTGAGATGCAGTCAGAATGACTGAGGAACTGAATTTTAATAATTTAAATTTAAATGGTCCTATGTCGCCAGAGGTTACGATACTGGCTGGTACAGAAACAAAGTATTAACTTCATGTGAATGGGATTTCATCTACCCACTGACTGCCTTATCCATTCCACCTAACATACTTCCTCTTAAGTGCACTCGACAGACATGAAATAATGGTCTAAGAAGAAATTTCTTAATTTTGTAATATTCATAATTTCATAGGTTTCAACATATTTTATGTACTTGACCCTTATTTAATCTCTCAAAAGTACTGTCAATTGGCATTATCCCCATTTGAAAAATGAAGAAAGTAAGTTTCAGTGAAATTTGGTGACTTTTTCAAGGTTTTGCAACTGGTAAAAGCTTTTAATGGACTTGAAACCTAGGGTTTTGATTTTCAAATATCATATTTTTGTTTCCAAACCTATTAGTCTATTCAAATAAGAAATTTTTATTCACAAATGAATAATTTTCTAGAATACAATCTCACCTAAAAAATTATTTTTGTAAGACTAAAAATTTCTCAAAGAATATAACAGCAAATGTAGTTCAAAAAGGCAATGGTAACACCAGTTTAAACCTAAGCTACCCATATGAAGTTTTACTTTGACAAGTCAAAGACTGAATACAACCAAAAATATTTATGCTTGGTTTCTGGCTCCAGTACATATCACATATGTAAACCTGTAGGGAGAGCATGTAACTAGTCTGAATCTCAGTTTCTTCATCTTAAAAGTGGAGATAATATATGTATTTTCCTTTCATAGCTTTTGAAGATCAGAGATATGTAATGTACTTAAGACAATTCAATAAAGTAAATATTCCCTAAAAACCACTATTGTTGGGCCTCCCCTGGTGGTACAGGGGTTGAGTGCCATGCTATGAAGCTGCCTGCAGTCTCTGCAGCGCTGGTTTGGCTGGCTGGCTGGCAAGGGTCCCACATGGTGCAGCAGACCTCTCCTGCCTCACCCGCTGCTCCCCTCAGCAGTGTATTTCGTCAGTCTGCCTGTTCTGTTCTCCGCTCTGTCTCTGGTGAATCCTCTCACCCTCCCGTGCATCTGGCCTGTACCCTGGTTCTTATATAAATAAATAAATAAATCTTTAAAAAAACAAAACAAAACAAAACCTCTTGTTATTGACAGGATGTCTCAATCTAACAAAAGGAAAAATGGAATATAAAAAGACAAAAATAGAATAATATATTTTTCCCTTCTAATCGAATATGGGCAGCAGTCCTATCCAATTAAAGTTACTGACCTTATCATGTGGAACAATATTGGCAGTGAATTTCATTGTGTGACAGATAAGAAGTCACTTCAGCTTTTGGCTGAATAAAGCCTGCACACCATGTAACTAAATATCCAGCCACAGCAATGGATGCATATGAATCTAACAGTATTCTTACCAAGAATGCTCACATTCCACTGAAAATCAGAGGTACTTAGGGAGGCACAAGGACCATTCTAATTCACAGAGTATAAGAGGTTTGTATTTCACCCTGAGGTAAATCAAATCTGGGATTCATATGAACCTACCCTTCAAGGAAGAATGCCAAATCAAGGGGATGCTTAGGTAACATGAGCTAAGCCTCTGTTTCATTCCCTGCTTCCACAGAAATATAACAAATAATATAGCCTCTCTGAAGTAAAAAGCATCTGACTTTGATTCATACTATAAATTATTATACAGGGTCACAGGAGTCAAGCCCTGAAAGCTGTATTTCCCTTACAGGGCAATAATGGGAGCTGTTTAGAAAGGGTGCAGTTTTTAACATAAAAATTGTTATTTGAGTCACTTCTGGCAGATAATTTTTCTAGCATGAAAAAAAAAAAAAAAAGTGGAGGCTTTGAAACTCCTGGCCTCGAACATGAGAAGTATATGTCAGGTAAACAGCTTTGTGGTGAAGGCTGTATGGTCAGATATTTTTTCTCAACACTAGAACAATTTCCAACAACTCTAAGTTCAAACCTGTTACTGGTAAATATGAAATAGAAATGCATCTTTGTAAGAAACATTCACTTTCATTACAGTAAAGTTTTGGGGGTTTTCCTTAGGATCACTATGGACTATTTGTAAAAGTGTAAGAAGGGACTGGGTCTCCGTTGTTGCTTGTGGAGGGTATTGCCTCAATGTTGACGGCTACTGATTGATAAGGATGGTGTTTGCAAAGGCTGGAATGGCTGTGGGTATTTCTTCAAATAAGACAACAATAAAGTCTGGTGGGTCCTCTGACTCTTCCTCTCACAAGATTTCCCTGTAGCATGAGATGTTGCTTGATAGTATCATATCCATGTTAGAATTTCTTTCAAAGTTAGAGTCAATCCTCTCAAGTCCTGCTACCGTGTTCTCAACAAAGTTGATGTAATACTCTAAATCCTTTGCTGTCATTTCAAAATGCTCACAGCATTTTCACTAGGAATGGTTTCCATGTGAAGAAACCACTCTCTTTGCTCATCAGTAAGAGGTAACTCCTCATTCATTAGTTTTATCTTGAGACTGCAGCAAGTCAGCCACATCTTCAGGTGACACTTCTGATTCCCTTACTTTTTCTACCGCACCTTCAGTTATTTCCTCCACTGAAGCCATGGACCTCGCAAAGTCATCCATGAGGGTTGGAATCAATTTCTTCCAAACTCATACAAATGTTGATATTTTTGCTTCATCCCATGAAATCATGAATATTCTTTCTTAATGGCAACTAAAAATGGTGAATCCTTTCCCAACATTTTCAATTGACTTTACCAGATCCAAAGAGAAATCACTATTTGTAGCTTCTTTACCCTTACAATCTATAGTCTTAGATGATAAGACATGAAAGTCAAAATGACTCCTTGAACCTGGGCTGCAGAATGGATGTTGTGTTAGCAGCATGAAAAATACTCATTTCTTTGCACATATCAGAGGTCTGGAGAACTGGATGCACTGTCAATGACCAGTATTTTTTTAAACTTTTTTTTTTTAATTTAAAATTTTTTAAAAAAAAGATTTATTTATTTATTTATACAAGCACTGGGTACAGTCAGAAGCACGGGAGCGTGAGAGAATTCACCAGAGCCAGAGTGGGGAACAGAGCATGCAGACTGACGAAATACACTGCTGAGGGGAGCAGCAGGCGCAGCAGGAGAGGTCTACATGCCATGTGGGACCCTCGCAGGTGCCTGGGGATTGAATCGGCAATGCAGAGGCTGTGGGCAGCTTCACAGCCCAGTGCTCAACCGCTGTGCTGGGGAGGCCCAGCAGTATTATTTTGAAATAATTTTTTTTTTTTTTTCTGAGCAGTAGGTTTCAGTAGTGGGCCTAAAATAATCAGTAAACCATGTAATATGCTGTCATCCAGGCTTTGTTGTTCCGTACATAGAGAATAGGTAGAGTAGTTTTAGCATATTTTTTAGGGGTCCTAGATCAGAATGGTAAGCAAACAATGGCTTCCATTTAGAATCACGGGTCTCTCACTTCTCCAAAGAGGAAATGCAAATGGCCAACAGGCATATGAAAAAATACTCAATATCACTTATAATCAGGGAAACACAAATCAAAACCACAATGAGACACCTCCTCACACCAGGAAGAATGGCACATATCAAAAAAACCAGCAACAACAAATGTTGGCGAGGATGTAGTGAAAAAGAAACTCTCCTATGTTGCTGCTGGGAGTGCAATCTGGTCCCACCTCTATGGAAAGCTGTCTGGAGGTTCCTCAGTCTACTAAAAATGGAGCTACCACATGACCCAGCACTCTCACCCCTAGGGATCTACCCAAAGGACACAAAAATATTGATTCAAAAGAACACCTGTACACCTATGTTTATCGAAGCACTATTTACAATAGGTAAAACCAGGAAATAACCCAGATGCCCAAAAATAGATGAGTGGATCAAGAAGATGTGGCATATATACACAATGGAATACTATTTGGCCTTCAAAAAAGATAAACTAATGTCATTCACAGAAACATGGATGGAGCTAGAAGGAATTATGCTCAGTGAAGTAAGTCAGAAGTAAAAGGAAAACTATCGGATGGTTTCACTTATAGTAGGAATACAGGGGAACCAAATAAGACATCAGTGTAAAAAAAAAATAACTGTACAAAACACAACAAAGCAAAAACAGACAATTATAAACCAGAGACATCCTGCAGGGGAGGGGGAAGAAGAGGGATCAGAGGGAGGGAGGAGCACAGGGGACTGAGGTGATGGTGCATGGGTGCACTGGTGAAGGAAATTCTATGGGGACTACACCTGGGGGTGGGTGGGGAAGCAAACACTGCTTAAAAATGAGCAATCATATAAAAAATATATAAATAAAAAATAAATTTTAAAAATTTCTAAAAGATTAAAAAAAATAAATAAATAAAATCACCAGTCTCTAACAAGAGTCACCTTGTCATTTGAAGCAAGGCACTGACTTCTGTGTTGCTATGAAAGTCCTAAATGGGATTGAGGCATTCTCTAATATAAAACTGCTTCATCTACACTGAAGAATATGTTGGTTAGTGTAGTCATCTTCATCAGTAATCTTAGTGAGAATTTCTGGATAACTTGCAGCTTCTAGAGCAGGACCTGTTATTTCACTTACACTATGGAGATGGTTGCTTTTCTTATACCTCATAAGCCAACCTCTGCTAGCTTCAAACTTTCCTTCTGCATCTTCCTCACCTATTTTAGTCTTCACAGACTTGAAGAGTTAGACCTTGCTCTGAATTAGGCTCAGGCTTAAGGGAATGTTGTGACTGGTTTGATCTTCTATCCAGACCATGAAAACTTTGTCCATATCGGCAATAAGGCTGTTTTGCTTTTTATCATGCATGCGTTCACAGCACTTTTTATCATGCATGCGTTCACAGAAATAGCACTTTTTATTTCATTAAAGAACTTTTCCTTTGAAAACCAGTGGTGAAAGTGGACATCCTTGTCTTGTTTCAGATCTTAATGATATTTCACCATTAATGAATGATGATGTTAGCTGTGGGTTTGTCATATGTGGTTTTTATTAAGATATATACCTTTTATCCTATTTTTTTTGAGAGCCTTCATCATACATGGATGGTGGACTTTATCAAATGCTTTCTCAGCATCTATTGATATAATCACATGGTTTTTAATTTTTGTTGTTGATTTAGTGAATTACATTGATTGATTTTTGGATGCCGAACCATCCTTTTGTTCCTGGGATAAATGTCACTTGGTTGTGATGTTTAAATTTAATTCTTTTGATGCATTACTGGATTCATTTTACTAAGAAATTACTAAGGATTTTTGCATTTGTGTTCATTAAGGAGAGTGGCCTGTAGTTTTCTTTTTTTGTGTGTCTTTGTTTGGTTTTGGTGTTAGTGTAATGTTGGCCTACTTGGTAGCTTTCCTTCTTTCTTGAAATTCTGAAAGAGTTTTTGTAGGATAGGCACCAATTCATCTTTGAACATTTGGTAGAACTCATTTGTAAAACCATCTGCTCATGGGCTATGGTTTTTTGGGAGGGCTTTGATTATTGTTTCAATTTCACTGCTTGTAATTGGTTTAAGTTTTCTATTTCTTTGTCAGGTTTTGAGTGTTTGCATAGTTCTAAGAATTTGTCCATTTCATCTGGATTGTTGAGCTTTGAAAATCATGATCTCTAATTATCCTCTGGATTTCTGCTGTTTCTGTTGTAATTTCTTCTTTTTATTTATAATCCCACTTATTTGGGTTTTCTTGCTTTTTTTCTTCGTAAGGCTTGCTAGGAGTTTGTCCACTTTTTTTTTTTTGAAGAGCCATCTTTTGGGTCCATTGATCTTTTGGATTGTCTTTTCTATTTCTGTTTCATTTATTTCTGCTTGAATTTTTATTATTTCCATTCTTCTACTGGCTTTTGGATTTTTTTTGTTGTTGTTCTTTTTCTAGTTCCTCAAGACAGGTGATTAGGCTGATTCTTTGGGTTATTTCTTGCTTTTTGATGTAGGCCTGCATTGCTATATACTTTGCTCTTTTTTTTTTTTTCAAAATATGAAAGTATCCAGAATAAATCTTTTTTTTTTATAGAGGCATGTTTTATTTATTTATTTGTTTGTTTGTTTTTTTGTTTATACATGCACTGGGTACAGTCAGAAGCGTGGGAGGGTGAGAGAATTCACCAGAGCCAGAGTGGGGAGCAGAGCAGGCAGAAGGACCGAAGTACACCGCTGAGGGGAGCAGCAGGCGGCAGGAGAGGTCTGCGCGCCATGTGGGACCCTCCTCTGGTGGCCAGGGAGCAGCTGGGGATCAAACCAGCGCCGCAGATGCCGCGGGCA
Organism: Talpa occidentalis; assembly: GCF_014898055.3. Classification (NCBI taxonomy): domain Eukaryota; kingdom Metazoa; phylum Chordata; class Mammalia; order Eulipotyphla; family Talpidae; genus Talpa; species Talpa occidentalis. The sequence goes on along the minus strand of NW_023601104.1, from coordinate 739,185 downwards.
GCTTCGCAACCCAGCGCTCAACCGCTGTGCCACCGGGGAGGCCCTATATACTTTGCTCTTAATGCCACTTTTGCTGAGTCCCATATATTCAGGTAAGTTGTGTCATCTTTGTCATTTGTCTGAAGATATTTTTTTATTTTCTTCTTTGATTTACTCATTAACCCAATGGTTTTTCAGTAGCATGTTGTACACTCTCCATATAATGGGGAAGCTCCTTGCTTTCTTTTCATACTTGACTTCCAGTTTGATGCCTTCATGGTTAGAGAGGATACTGGGTATGATTCCAATATTCATGTATTTGTTGTTTTTTGGTGACCTAATATGTGGTCAGTCTTGATGAATGATCAATGTGCATTTCAGAAAAATGTGTACTCCATTTTGTGGTGTGCAGTGTCTTTTCTTCTTTTAAATAAAACTTTTTTATTATTTTACAACATTGTTCAGTTTTCAACAACATTTGCTTCCCTCCACCCCCTCAGGTGTGGTCCCCATAGAATTTCTTTCACCAGTGCACCCGTGCACCATCACCTCAGTCCCCTGTGCTCCTCCTTCCTTCCCTCTGATCCCTCTCCCGCCTCCTCCCCTGCAGTATGTCTCTGATTTATAATTGTCTGTTTTTGCTTTGTTGTATTTTGTACTGTTATTATTTTTTTACACTGATGTCTTACTTGGTTCCCCTATATTCCTATATTCCTGCTATAAATGAAACCACCTGATATTTTTCTTTTTCCATCTGGCTTATTTCACTGAGCATAATTCCTTCTAGCTCCATCCACGTTGCTGCAAATGGCATGATTTTATCTTTTTTGATTGATGAATAATATTCCATTGTGTCTATATATCACATCTTCTTGATCCAGTCATCTGTTTTTGGGCATTTGGTTTGTTTCCAGGTTTTACCTATTATAAATAGTGCTGCAATAAACATAGGGGTACAGGTTGTCTTTTGAATCATTGTTTTTGTGTCCTTTGGGTAGATCCCTAAGAGTGTAATTGATGGGTCATATGGTAGCTCCATTTTTAGTAGACTGAGAAACCTCCAGACAGCTTTCCAGAGTGGTTGAACCAGTTTGCACTCCCACCAGCAATGTAGGAGAGTTCCTTTTTCACCACATTTGTTGTTTTTTTGATATGTGCCTTTTTTTTTTTTAAGATTTATTTATTCATGCATACAAGAACTGGGGTACAGGCCAGATGTGCAGGAAGGTGAGAGACAGAGCAGGCAACAGAACAGGCAGACTGACCGAAATACACAAGTTGAGGGGAGCAGCAAGCGAGGAAGGAGAGGTCTGACGCGCCATGTGGGCATCTCCCAGCAGGCCAGGATTGAACCCATGCTGCAGAGGCTGTGGACAGCTTCTCAGCACCATGCTCAACTACCTGCACCAGCAGGGAGGCCAAGATATGTGCCATTCTTACTGGTGTTAGGTGGTATCTCAATGTGGTTTTGATTTGCATTTCTCCGATAATAAGGGATGGTGAACATTTTTTCATGTGCCTATTGGCCATTTGCATTTCCTCTTTGGAGAAGTGTCTTTTAAGTTCTTCTGCCCGTTTCTTGACTGTATTGTTTATTTTGTTTTTGTTCAGTCATATGAGTTCTTTGTGTATCTTTGTATCAGTCCCTTATCAGTAGAATGGAGTGCAAAGATTTTTCCCCCAATCAGTGGGGTATCTCTCTGATTTGGTTAATGTCACTTTGGCTGTACAGAAGCTTTTCAGTTTGATGTAATCCCAGGCGTTTATCTTTTCCTTGACTATCTTTGCTTTGGGTGATGAGTCTTCAAAGATGTTATTGCGATGTATGTATGTCTTGTAGTGTTTTACCTATATTTTCTTCTATATATTTCATGGTTTCAGGTCTTATGTCCAGTTCTCTTATCCATTTTGAGTTGATTCTTGTGCATGGTGAGAGGTAGTGGTCTAGTTTCATTTTTCTGCATGTGGAGGTCCAGTTTTTCCAGCACGATTTACTGAACAAACTGTCCATGTTCTACTGCATATTCTTTGCTCATTTGTCAAAGATCAGATGTCCATATAAGTGTGGTTTATTTCTGGGCTCTCTATTCAATTCCACTGGTCTATATGTGTCTGTTTTTGTTCCAATACCATAGTTTTTAAATTATTACTGCTTTGTAGTATAGCTTGAAGTTTGGAAGTGTGATACCTCCTTTCTCCTTTGTTTTCATCAGTAGGGCTTTGGCTATTCGCAGTTTTGTTTTTTTTTTTTTTTTTGTGGTTCCATATGAATTTCTTCAGTGTTTGTTCTATTTTTTTGAAGAATATCATTGAGAATTTTATTGGAATAGCATTAAATCTGTATATTGCTTTGGGAAAGAAGGCCATTTTAATAATGTTAATTCTTCCAATCCATGAGCAGGGGATGTCTTTCCATTTCTTTGTGTCTTCTATTTATTTTAGCAGTGTTTTATAATTTTCTTTGTATAGGTCGTTCACCTCTTTTGTTAGGTTTATTCCCAAGTATTTGATTTTTTGTGTTTCAATTATAAAAGGGATGGTTTTCTTGATTTCTTCTTCGTCAGATTGATTGTTTGTGTATAGGAAGGCTACTGATTTTTGTGTGTTGATTTTGTATCCTGTTACTTTATTGAACTGGTTGATTATTTAGAGTAGTTTTTCTGTGGAGTTTTTAGGGTTCTCTATGAATATTATCATATCATCTGAAAATAGTGATAGTTTTACTTCTTCTTTCCCTATTTGGATTTGTTGTGCATCCTTCTCTTGTCTTATTGCCCTGGCTAGGACCTCCACTGGAAGAGCAGTGGTGAGAGAGGACATTCTTGTCTTGTTCCTGATCTTAAAGGAAAGGCCTCCAGCTTTTTGCCATTGAAAATAATATTGGCAGTGGGTTTGTCATATATGGCTTTTATCATGTTAAGGTATGCTCCTTCTATCCTGAGAATTTCAAGGGCCTTCATCATAAATGGATGTTGGACTGTCGAATGCTTTCTCAGTATCTATTGATATGATCATGTGATTTTTATTTTTCTTTTTGTTGATGCGTTGGATAACACTCATCGATTTTCATATGTTGAACCATCCTTGTGCCCCTGGGATGACTCCTACTTGATTGTGGTGTATTATCCCTTTGATGCATTGTTGGATTCTGTTGGTAAGGATTTTGTTGAAGGTTTTTGCATCAGTGTTCATTAGGGAGATTGGCCTGTAATTTTCTTTTTTTGTGCTGTCTTTGTTTGGTTTTGGTATTACTGTAATGTTGGCTTCGGAGAATGTATTTGGTAGTATTCCTTCTTTTTCAATTTTTTGAAAGAATTTGTGTAGCATAGGCATTAATATATTGCTGAATGTTTGGTAGAATTCATTTGTGAAGCCATCTGGACCTTGGGTTTTGTTTTTGGGGAGTGCTTTGATTGTTGCCTCAATTTCGCTACTTGCAATTGGTCTGTTTTGTTGTTCTATTTCTTCTTTGTCCAGCTTTGGATGATTATATTGTTCTAGGAATTTGTACATCTCTTCTAGGTTGTTGAATAGGTCTGCATATAAGTGTCCATAGTAATCTCTGATTATTCTTTTGATTTTCCTGGGTCTGTTATGATTTCTCCTCTTTCATTTATAATCCTATTTATATGTGTTTTTTTCCATTTTTTTTCTGTGAGCCTGGCTATAGGTTTGTCTATTTTATTTTTTCAAAGAACCAACTTTTGGTTTCATTGATCTTTTGGATTTTTTTTTTATTCCCATTTCATTTATTTCTGCTTTGATTTTTATTATTTCCTTTCTTCTACTGGCTTTAGGGTTTTTTTGGTTGTTCTTTTTCTAGCTCTTTGAAATGTGAGATTAGGTTGTTTCTTTGAGTTCTTTCTTGTTTCTTGATGTGAGCCTGTATTGCTCTATATTTTCCTCTTATTAATGCTTTTGCTACATCCCATACATTCTGGAAAGTGGTATCCTTGTCATTCAACTCAAAGTATTTTTTAATTTCTTTTTGATCTCATTAGTCCAGCGGTCTTCCGGTAGTGTGGATTTCAATCTCCAAGAAGTGGGAGGTTTCCTTGTTTTCTTTTCATGATTTATTTCTAGTTTGATGCCTTTATGATCAGAGAAGATAGTTGGAATGATTTTGATCTTCATGTATCTGTTGATGTTTATCTTGTGGCCCAGCATGTGATCAATTCTGGAGAATGATCAGTGCATGCTTGAGAAAAATGTATACTCAGATTTTTTGCGGTGCAGTGTCCTATAGATGTCTGTTAAGTCCATGAGTTCTATTTCTTTATTTAGGGTTTTAGTGTCTTTGTTTATTTTTCGTCTTGTTGATCTGTCCATTGGTGAGAGTGGGGAGTTGAAGTCTCCCACTATATATGTATTTTCTTTAATGTCTGTTTTCAGAATTGATAATAATTGTCTAATATATTTTGGTGCGCCTTCACTTGGTGAGTATATGTTGATGAGTGTTATTTCTTCCTGGTGTATTGTCCCCTTGATCATAATGTAGTGTCCATCTTTGTCTCTTTGTACCTTTTTATAATTTGAAGTCTATTTCATCTGATATAAGTATAGCTGTTCCTGCTTTCTTTTTTGGACCATTTGCTTGTAGTATTGTTTTCCAACCTTTTACTTTCAGTCTATGTTTATCTTTTATGGTTAAATGTGTTTCCTGGAGACAGCAGAATGTTGACTATTACTTTTTAATCCAGCCTGCTACTCTATGTCTTTTTATTGATGAGTTCAATCCATTTACATTTAGAGTTAATATTGATACGCTGGCATCCGGATTTGCTATGTTGTTTGCCTTCTTTGTGATTTTATTCGTTGCTTTATTCTGTTCTTCTTGTTCATCCCTCTGTTGGTTTTGGCTTTAGGACTTCTGTAGAATTTTTTGGAGTGAGGGTTTAGTTGTAATGAATTTCAGGAGTTTCTGTTTGTCTGAGAAGGTCCTTATTTTTTCTTTAAAAGGGAAGGAGAGCTTTGCAGGGTAAAGTATTCTTGGTTGGCATTTGCTGTGCTGAAGTTTGTTGAATATGTTACTCCATTCTCTTCTTGCCCGTAGTGTTTCTTCAGAGAAGTCTGAACTTAACCTGATTAGTTTTCCCTTTTAAGTTATCTGTTTCGTCCCCGTTGCCAGTTTCATTGTTTTTTCACTTGTCTTGGACTCTTGCAAGCTTTACTATTATGTATCTTGCTGTAGTTTTCTTTTCATTGTGGTAACTGGGTGTTCTTCTTGCTTCCTGTATATCTATCTTCATCTCCTTTTTCATGCTTGGGAAGTTTTCTTCAATTATCTCCTTGAATAATTTCTCAGTTCCTTTGTCTCTTTCCTCACCATCTGGAATGTCTATTACTGTTACATTTCCTCTCATCATGGAGTCTGATAATTGTCAAAGAATGTCTTCATACTTCTTCCATTGCACTTCTCTCTCCTTTTCTCTTTTGGCTGTTTTTATTTCTGTATCTTCGAGAGTATTGATCCATTCTTACATTTCATCGATTCTGTTTTCATTGCTTTTCCCAGAGTTCTTTATCTCCTCTAGTAATCTTTTAATCGCCTCCATTTCTTTTCTTTCCTTTCTTGAGGTCTCAATTTTATTCTTCAGTTCAGTGATTATTTGTCTCAAACCATTTTTTTTTTTCATTTTCTTTCTGCTTTTTAATCATGATGATCATTAATTCTCTATTTGACAGGCCAAGAAGTTCTACCATATTATTGTTGAGTTCTGATGACTGTTTTTTTCTTTTTGTGGTGTGTCCTCCTCCTGCAGGCTTGCTTGGTTATTTATATTTTTCCTTCTCCCTGCTGTTTGCTTTCTAATTAGTTCTAAGTATTGGGACGTTGTGCCACTGGTGTTGGCAGGAATCTTTTTGGGGTGCTCCTTCAGTGTTTTCAGAAACTGTTTACCAGACCGTGTCCAGGACCATATGCCAAACCCCACCAGGGGGTTGATGCTGTGTTGCTGGGCAATGTCCCTTACAGTTCCCTCCCTCTGTATTTACTCAGTTCCAGCAGGGAATCAGCTAGCGGGTGATTTTGTTCTGGTTACTAGGTGGTGCCAGAGACCTGTACTTGCTGAACTGTGCTTTTTCCCAGTGGTTCTGAGAAAAGAAGGGGGGAGGGGAGCACCTCAACAGAGGGGCTCTTTTTCAAGCTGGTGGTGCTGTGTCTGCCCTGTGTTCACTGGTGCTGTGCCCACAGCTGTATGGATCCCGCGACCTGAATTCTGTGCGTAGGTGTCAGTTCCAGTGCTATCAGATCCAAAATGTTGGCTGACACCCTGTGCAGTGCCCACTGTTATGATGTGTCCCAGGCCCAGATCCTGCACCTGGCTCTCAGTTCCAGAATGGGGTCTTGCTCCAAGCCTTGTTTCCTTTCTTACCCCCATTTGCATGGCCCATCCTCTCTCAGAGCCTGAGGGTAGTTTTGGGATCCCTGCCTTCCCACTATCAGGAAGTTGGTGATTTTGTTCTGGTCACTAGGTGGCACCAGAGATCTTTCCTAGTATCCTTCCAGAACTACGCCCCCCTTCCCCTTCCGTGGGTCCCTGAGCAATAGAGTGGGGGTGGCATGGAGTGCCTCAATGGCATGGGAGAGCTGTCTGTCCTGTGCCCCACAGTCGTGGGGATTCCAGGCCCTGAATTTCATGCCCCGGTTATCAGTTCCGAAGCCCTCAGATCCAGGATGTGGGCAGTAGCCCAGTTCAATGTCCACAGAAACAGAAATGGCACCTTTTGCACCCTGCTCCTGTGCCCGGGAGCCTGGTTTTTGACTACTCAGTGAGGGTCATTCACCTCAGTGAAGGTTCCCATGTGTTGTGCATCTCCCCACGAACCTAGGTCGCGGGCACGGGGACCTGGACAGCTGAGATCCGCGCATGCTTTTCGAATGTGCATGCTTTTCTGCAAAAGCTTACCACTGGCCTTTGGCTATTTGCTGGTGTCTCCATGGAGTCCTTATCTCTTCAGTGTCTTATAGATGTCTATTATGCCCATGTGGTCTATATCTTCATTTAGGGCTTTGTGTCCTTGTTTAATTTCTGTCTTGTTGATCTACCTCATGGTGAGAGTGGGATGTTGAAGTCTCCTACCACATGTATATTTTCTCCAATGTCTGTTTTCAGAGATGATAGTAACTGTCTAATGTATTTGGTGCTCCCTTGTTTGGTGAGTATATTGATGAACGTTGTGTCTTTCTAGTGTTGTTATCCCCTTGATCATTATATAGTGTCCTTCATTGTCTCGTGTCACCTTTTTTGGTTTGAAGTCTGTTTTATCTAAGTATGGCTACCCCTGCCTTCTTTTGGGGACCATTTGCCTGTAGAATTGTTCTCCAACCCTTTACTTTCAAATCTATGTTTATCTTTAGAGCTTTAGTGTTGTTCCTGGAGGCAGCAGAAGGTTGGATTCTGTTTTTTAACCCAGCCATCTATTTTCTGCCTTTTTATTGGTGAGTTCAGTCCATTAAGGGTGATTATTGATACATAGAAGTTTGTTATTGCCATTTTGGTGGTCATTTTGTGGTTCTATTCACCACCTTGTTCAGTTCTTCCTGCTCACTCCTCTGTTGGTTTGGATTTTAAGGCTCCTTGTAATATTTCTTGGAGTGGGGGTATAGTAATAGTGAATTTCTGTAGATTTGTTTGTCTGAGGAGGTCCTTATTTTTCCCTCATAAAGGAAAGAGCTTTGCAGGATAAAGTACTCTAGACTAGCACCTTCTGTGTTGGAATTTTCTGAATATGTTGCTCCAATCTCTTCTTGTCCATAGTGTTTCTTCAGAAAAGTCTGATGTCAGCCTGACTGATTTCCTTTATAGTTTACCTGTTTCTTTCCCTTCATCAGCTTCATTATTTTTTCTTTGCCTTGGCCTCTCAGTAGCTTTACTATTATGCATCTTGCTGTAGTTTTCGTTATAGTAGTTTGGTGTTCTTCTAGTTGCCTGTATATCTATTTTCATTTCCTTCTTCAGGTTTGGGACATTCCCTTCAGTTATTTTCTTGAATAGCTTCTCAGTTCCCTGGTTTCTTTGTTCTCCTGGGATTCCTGTAACTCATATATAGGAATATGTATGTATGTATGTATATAGCAATTCCTTTCCTCTAGGTGTCAGATAATTTCTGAAGTGTTTCTTCATTCTTTCCTTTGTTCCTCTCTTTTTCTTTTTTGACTCATTTTATATCTGTATCATCAAGAATACTGATTTGTGGGGCCTTCCTGTTGGCACAAAGGGCTAAGAAATCTGCAGCTACTACAGCAGGAGTTCAATCCCCAGACAGGGAGCTGAACCACATGGCGCAGAAGACCTCTCCTGGCTCAACCAATGCTCCCCTCAGCAGTGTATTTCAGTCAATCCGCCTGTTCTGTTCCCCACTCTGTTTCTGGTGAATCCTTTCAATCTCCACACCTCTACCCTACACCCCAGCTCTTATTGCATAAATAAATAAATCTAAAAAAAAAATACTGATTTGTTCTTCCATTTCATCTATTCTATTTTCATGACTTTGTCTAGAATTTTTTAATTTCTCTGTTGATCTTTTAACATCCTGCAGTTCCTTTATTTTCTTATTTAAAGATTCATTCTCATCTTTCAGTTTGTTGATTGTATTTCTCAGTATTCTGTTTCTTTTATGCTTCTTTTAGTTTTTTTAATTAAGGTGATTCTGAATTCTTTATCTGCCAGGGAGAGAAATTCTTCCATTTTATTGTCATGGGATCTGGAAGCTGATTTTCTTTCTGTGGTGTACTGTTCCCAGGATAGCTTACTTGACCAAGTATATTTTTCTTTCTCCCTATTGTTGCTTTAGTGCTTGTTCTAGTAGGGCCATGTGGCCACTGGTGTCATTGGGCATGACCCTGTGTGTTCTTACCAGAGCGTGTATGGGTCTGCCTGGACCTTAGGTTGCTGTTGGTGGTGGGTGGAGGTGAGGGTGGGTCCTCTTGCTGCTCTCCCTTCAGTCACACCAACTGGCTACTTCTGATGGTCAGTAGGATTTCTGGGTGCTGTTACAGGCCGTGACTAGATTTGCATGTTCCCTGGGCCACTGTGGCATATGGGCAAGTTTGGGGGCGGGGATTCCCATGGTCCTGTTCACCAGATCACTGCTGGCCGGCAGGATGTCCCACTACTCTTACTTGGGCATGGGTGAATCTGCATGCTGTCTGGGTCACTGTGGCAGCTGGGTGGGGGCTAGGGCTCATATCATGTCGTGTGGCTTTTATCAAACAGACCAACTGGGGTATCCAAAGATCCCTGATGTACAGCCTGGCAACACAAGGCTCTGGCTGTGGCCCTGTCTGCCAGGAGGGCAGTAGGCTGAGTGGGATTCACTTCCTGGTGTAGCTGGAGATAGCTGAGAGTCCCCAGTGTAGGACATGGCAATGCAAAGTTTTAGTCATGACCTGGTCTGCTTAGAGGTGTGGGCCAGCTGAGTGGTGTGTCCTGGTGCTTGATCTTTCAAGATTGTTGCTCACAATCTTGGAAAAAGCACAAAAGCTGTATCTCAGGATTCCCTCTGCTCTGCTCTAGAGTGGTGGTTCTGGTGGCTGCTCTAGAGGTGCTGGTGGCTGGTGTTGTGGCCCTGTTTTCTAGGTGGCAGAAGGCAGAGTGGGATGGCTTCCCAATGTGGTGGTGGTTTACTCCTAGCTTGTAGCTCAGGACAAAAAGAGAAAAGTAGAGTTCTGTCCCATCCCGAGGAGTTGGCAACTGATACCGAGGTCTGGTTTGCGCATCTGGGGGTATCTGGTAGTTTCAAATGTATGGTGGGACCCCGGGGGCTTCGAGCTGGGGCCCCAGTCCTGGCTGGGGGTATTTGCTGGCTTGGGGGGATGGGCTTCCTGAGGCCTGAAGAAAATGGACTCTTCCTTTTGCCCCCTTTGTGGATTTTGGGTATCTTGTAAAAGTTCTGGTGTCATATAGCCAGTTCAAAGCATCTGGGTTTCGCTGAGAACTTGTTTCAGTTTTTTTTTTAACGTTGTTTCATGGAGAAAGGTTGATTCCAGTCTATTCCATATGTATGTGGAGCTTCCACATGTTCTTTAAAATGATTCTATATCTCCTTTTTAAAGGTTGTTATTTTATTGCAATTATATTACATTTATAGGGGAACTTATAGAAAATGTATTATATGTGTCGTCTATAAGGGAATTTGTCTTTTATATAAGTCTTTCTTTGTATTTCTTGTTAACATTTTAAAGTTTCATTTCTATAGAACCTTAATATTTCTTGCTAGTTTATTCTTGAAGTTTACTTTTTTATTGCTATTATAATGATGTAATGTATTATCAATGATTTGAATGTCCTGAAGAGATCTTTTCAGAGCAAGTACCAGCACGGACTTGCCAGAATCTGTTCTGTCAGAAGAGGGTCTCTATACTTCAGCACCTTTGACATTGTGCACTAAAGAATGTTTAACAGCATTCCTGGCCTTTATGCATTGGATGCCAGTAATACCATGTCCCCATGTTGTGATAACCAACATGTTATCACATACCCCAGACAGAGCAAAATGTCTCCTGTCAAAACAATCCCCAGTGGGATACTACTGTCTTAGGAGACTTAAGTTCTAAGTATCAGATACAAAGTCCATGGTCACAGGCAAACAATGATGGTTCAGATAAACCTTGGTAACATGCAGAAGGAGAAGAGATGGAGAGTGAGAACGATGGATAAAATACTCACTTTGCCTTGTAAGGTGAGTCAGAGCCAGAATTTGATGTTTCTATTAAACTCTCATATTCCTTGGCCCTGAAAAGAAAAAGTTTTATCACTGTTATTTTGATGCTAATTTCTGTAACAAAATAAAATCTTGGTGGTGTTTTCTTCTCCTAGGACCAGGAACACCTTAATTTTAACACTCTGCTTTCTGAAACTGTTTCTTTAAAATACTATCAATAGTATCCCAAAAGACTGAAAAATACTTATTTTCACACAAGACAGAGAACAGATTCTTAAGAACACTTCTAAGTTTGCAGACCTAGTATACGATGGTGCTTGTTTTCTGAAATATTGAAGTCAGTATAATTAAATTTGAGGCCACATTAAGTTTCTATAAGAGAGGTTGGTGGGGCCACCCTGGTGGCGCAGCAGTTGAGCACTGGACTGTAAGGCTGCCCGCAGCCTCTGCAGCGCTGGTTCGATCCCCGGCCGCTGGGCGAGGGTCCCACATGGCGCACAGACCTCTCCTGCCGCCCGCTGCTCCCCTCAGCATTGTACTTCATCAGTCTGCCTGTTCTGTTCCCCGCTCTGGCTCTGGTGGATTCGCTCACCCTCCCGTGCTTCTGACTGTACCCAGTGCTTGTATAAATAAATAAATAAATAAATCTTTAAAAAAAAAAGAGAGAGAGAGGTTGGTGGCACATTAACTATATACACCTTCAGAGATATGTAATGCAAAAATAAAGGCAAAGAAAAGTCATGCAATGTTAGAAGTAATTTCAAAGGATGTGGAAATAAGTTGACAAGCCACTCAAAGATTTTAGTTTGGTTTTGTTGCTTACATTGATTAAATGCCACAGGTCTGAAAAAAATCAGAAATAACACTTCACTGTCATTGTCTAGCTAGGTTCCAGTTTGCCTGAACTAGTAATTGGGAGCCATCTAAAGGTAATCAGCCTAATAGTCACTTAATCTGTCAATTTCTCTTTTTGGATGAAAAAGACATGTTAATTCATGTTAATTTAAATTGTAAATTCCCACTCAAAGGGACCTAGTCTCAAAGAACTACTCCACTGATTCATGAAAGAATAAGTCACAAAGTATACCCATTCAGACAGCAATGACAGGTGAGAAAGTTAACATTGCTCCATAAAAAAAAAATGATTGATTAAAAAAAAAAAGTGAAGAATGCAAATGACACAGACCTAATGAGCGAAAAGCAACTAGCACAGGTTATGCTAAGGAATGAAGGAAGAACTAAATTAGATTTAAACATTAAACATGTATTGTTTCAGCCTACACACGTTTACTGCTATCAGCCCCAAAATATTAAGGCATATCAAATTGGGGAATAACCACTCTGTAGGTGCAAGTAATTGAGGCCTTATTCAAAAAGTACTTAATATTTTCCAACCATTGTCCTGGAGCCATACATTCATTGCCATAGTCTACAAACCTTAATATGGCATTATCCTCATTTTATGAAGAAGAAATTGAGATTTAGGAGAAGACTGTTCTATCAAAACACACATTTCTTTTTCTTTTCTTTTTTTTAAAAAAAGATTGGGGAGTGAGAGGATTCACCAGAGACAGAGTGGGGAACAGAACAGGCAGACTGACTGAAGTACATTGCTGAGGGGAGCAGGAGACGAGTCAGGAGAGGTCTGCCGCGCCATGTGGGTTGCTCCCTGGCTGGCTGGGGATCGAACTGGTGCTGCACAGGCTGCAGATTGCTTCATAGTGGGGTGCTTAACCCCTCGAGCCACCAGGGAGGCCCCCAAACACACATTTCTTAGAACTTAAAGTAAGGAGGACTAAATCCATTCTACTACTCATGCACATAACTAGAAATTCATCATCCAATTTTTCTTAAGCTTCTTAATTCACTTTTAGCAATCAATTTAATATTTATTTCCAAAGTTCCTACTCTATATAAACTAGACTATAAGAGATACTAAGAGGGAGGGAGGAATGGATGGATAGATGGATGGTTGGATGGATTATAGATAGACGATAGAGACAAATTTGTGGGAATATTCAAGAATTTACTCTCCAAAAGAGAAGGAAGAGCACTGAAAGATATGTAATTCTACAGAGCAGAGTTGGTGACAGATGAGCACTGTCACAAGTACTCATTTCCAGTTATGATGGCAAGCTAAGTTTCCTGAAGGACATGCAACATGTTATTGCTTGAAAAATAGGTAGCCATCTCAACACAAGAACAGAGGAAATGGCATTTTAAGCTGAGAGGAGTAAACGGTGCTGAACAAGAAGGAAAATACAATTTATGCTGAGGGAACAGAAATTCTGTCACAATACTTACAATTTATTTCTTAGACAAGGACCTACTTTAATAAGATTCAAAATTTTATCATTTTAGTATTGTATGCTGCAGCCCTCATTTTCAATCTCCAAGTCATTTTGGTTATACTCTTTCTCAGCCATAACATGGGATACTTGTTTATTTGGTTTTATTTTTTGTTGGCCTTTCACGTTTACTGATACTCTCAAAGAATTAGTTTTATCAACATTTATGATTTTATCTTTATAAAGATATAAGGTGCATTATAAGTAGCATGCATTATTTGTTAAATGAAAAACTTGAGTTGTTGAGGTTATTTTCACTTCAACTGGTAACAAAATTTTTAAAACTGAAGTTTTCTTTCTGAGCTAAGTGTTGAACATATCTTCTAAGTATCATGCTCTTACTGTCACAAATTTTAAGTAGTTTTTGATTTCCATTTTGAGTTACTCTTAAAAAATTCTTATTTCATTGTAACAGTGTTTTCTCTCACTTCTTGGCTCCAAAGTGTTAATATTTTTGGTCTTTGTAATTTTTATTTTCATTGTTAGAGTCAACTTTACTTAAGTATAATTTATATATAATAAAAAACTTTAATTTTAGGTATATAATTTGATGAGGTTTTACTAAAGATATCCAAAACCAAAATTGTAAGACAGAACATTTCCACCACCCAACAAAATTTTCTTGAATCTCTTGTAGTCAATCTTGTACCCAATTCTCTTGTTCCTGGAAGCCATTCATCTGTTTCCTACTATCATTTTCTGAATACCAAGTTATTACAATCACACATGCCTTACTGTATCTGGATTAATTCATTTAACACAAATCTCTTGAGATCATTTCATATTGGATGTATTACTGGTTCACCCCTTTTGACTGCTTGGTATCCAGTCACCAGCTACATATTTCTCTTCTTTCCAGATTTAAGCTATTATAAATAAAGTTACCATGAACATTGGCATACAAGCTGTTGCAAGGGCAAATGTCTTATCCAGGTTTCTCTTGGATAAATATCTAGCAGTGGGATTACTGGGTCATATGATAAGCATGTACTTAACCTTCAATTACCAAAATACTTAAAAAGTGATCATTCCAATCTGTATTTCTATCAGCTAAGTATGGGAATTCCAGCTGCTTAACCCTTAAAGAGTGTCTTGTTTAGGGCCTCCCCTGGTTGAGCGCTGGGCTGCGAAGCTGCCCGCAGCCTCTGCAGCACCAGTTCGATCCCCAGCCGCCAGAGAGGGTCCCACATGGTGCGCAGACCTCTCCTGCCATGCCATGCCCGCTGCTCCCCTCAGCAGCGTATTTCATCAGTTTGCCTGTTATGTTCCCCGCTCTGGTGAATTCTCTCACCCTCCTGCGCTTCTGACTGTACCCAGTGCTTGTGTAAATAAATAAATAAATAAATAAATAAATAAATAAATAAATAAATAAATCTTTAAAAAAAAAATAGTGTCTTGTTTACAGTCACAAATCAGAGACATACTGCAAGGGAGGAGGAGGGAGAGAGATCAGGAGGAGGGAGGGAGAAGAGAAGACTATGGTGATGGTGCATGGGTGCCTTGGGGAAGGAAATCCTATGGGGACTCAACCTAAGGGGGTGGGGGAAAGCAAATATTGTTCAAAAAAATTAAAAAAAAAAAAAAAAAAAGCAGATGGTGGGGGCCTCCCTGGTGGTGCAAGGGGTTAAGATACAACCTATGAAGCTATCTACAGCTACTGCAGCACGAGTCGATCCCCAGCCAAGGAGATACCTACATGGAGCAGCAGACCTCTCCTGACTCACCCACTGCTCCCCTCAGCAGTATATTTCAGTCAGTCTGCCTGTTCTGCTCGCCAGTCTGTCTCTGGTGAATCCTCATACCCCCACAACTCTGGCCTGTACCCCAGTTCTTGAATGCATAAATAAATCTTTAAAAAAAGTGTCTTGTTTAACTTCTTTATATTTGTGAATTTTCCAGATGTATTCGTTATTATTAATTTCATTTCCCTGTAGTCAGAAAAATACCTTGTATGATTTCTATATTTTAAAATTTATGAAAATTTGTTTTGTGGTCTAATATATATGGGAGAATATGTGTGGGAGAATATTCCATGTACACTTGAGCAGAGTATGTATTGTGCTGTTTTGGGATGCAATGGTTGCATACATCTATTGGGTCTAGTTTATAATGTTCAAGCCTTTTATTATCTTGCTAATCTGCAGTCTAGTTACCCTAGTTATTACTGAAAGTGGAGTACTGAAGTCTCCAACTATTACTGCTCAAGTATAATAAATTGTTGAACATATAAATTTAACAGTCACATATAACTATGTAAACATCAAAGACAATTATATTTGCTTTCATGATAGTCAACATTTTTGCTTAAAGTTGTCTTCTAATCTTCTAATCTATTCTAAATTTTCCTCCACATTACCTTTACAATATTTAACAATGATTATTTTAAAAGATTATTGACATTTACTCCCACATTAATGCAGCATGATTTGCATGATATTTAGTCACTGGAGAGAATGACTTAGCAACTTAATACTAGTAGAAAGTTCATAAAAAATGTAACTGACAAGATGAGGTCTTTTTTTTTTTTGCAATAGATCAAGATCTGAGCTAATAATTATAAGTTTCAATCTCTGCTTTCCAAAAATAAATATCAAATTCCACTTTACTTAAAGCCATATTCTAAGGTACATACTTTAAAATAAGGAATTACCTAACCAAAACAGACTCTAAATCAAATTATCAATGTCCCATTCCTATTAGTGAATATTTTGGGACATGATAATATACTCTTTCAGATATCCTGAAAATATGACCAGGATTACATGTTAAATTCAGTCTGAAAAGGGCCTCCCCCGGTGCGCAGGGAGTTGAGCGCCGCGCTATGAAGCAGTCCACAGCCTCTGCAGCACCAGTTCAATCCCGGCCAGCTGGTGAGGCAGACCTCTCCTGTCTCGCCAGCTGCTCCCTTCAGCAGTGTGTTTCGTCAGTCTGCCTATTCTGTTCCCTGCTCTGTCTCTGGTGAATCCTCTCGCCTTCCCACGCATCTGTCCTATACCACGGTTCTTGTATAAATAAATAAATTAATTAAAAAAAAATTCAGTCTGAAAGATCTTTCAGACCATGAGACAAAGGCTTTTCTATTTATAATCTATACAACATATTAGGCGACAAGCATTATTACAAACATATACAAAAAATATAAATAGTGTTACAGAAGTAAAGTTTCTTCTTAGAATTAAAACTCCTGTGTCTCATTTTTCACTTTAGTTTTGCCAATATGTAATATACCGAAATAATTTCAGTTCAGAGGAAAGCAAATGAAATTTGATTTAGTACCATTATTTCTTTCTCAGTTTCTCACACATTCATTGTTTCACTAATTCATTCAACAAATATTACTGAGTATCCACAATTTATCTAATTTATACTAAGCATTAAACATACAGTATATATTAACAAGGTTGATAAGGTAACTGTTCATGTACATCTTACATGAACAGCATAGAGGAACAGTATAGAAATAAATAAAAATTAATTTAATGATAGTATCTGAAAATAATAGCGGCTATTAAGAAAATAGAACAATTAATACAAAGAGACTGGATATATAAGTGTGTGTTGAGGAGTTGTGGGATTTACAGAAGGCATAATAAAGGAAGATATCTGAAAAATAAGCATTTAAGCATAAGACAGGATGAAATGAAGGAACCAGTCCCAGGGACATTTAGAGGAAGCTCAGGTTGGGTAGAGGGAACATCAAGTGCCAACAACCGAGATATATGAAAAAAAAAAAAAGAGAACGGCAGCAATGGAAGAATGGATACAGAAATTAGCTTATTTGTAATATTCTACTTCATAAAAAATACTTTCTTGAAAATCACATGAGCTGCATTAGCACCAAACACAATGGCTTTCCCTTTGTATTCAGTCCTGTGACTTTTCGCTGCCTTCTGCAAGCCCTTACTTTTTTTCCATTTAATATTAACTATTCTCAATAATTGCAATTTAATGTTGAATGCTAATATATAAGTTTAGCTTTCAAGTCCAAATGTCAAACTCTTCAAGATCTTTATTTCACCTTTCACACTGTCCTTGATATCTTTAAAAATAAACTCATTCTTACCATTGTATATTCACTTTACCACATTTCTCAGTAGTATCTATGTTTGAAATTTCAAACATACCTTCATTTACTTTTTTCAAATAATCAATATTCCATCCAATATAATTTTATTAAAATACTTCTTGAATACGTCCTTTTTAATCTATTTTTAGTCATGCCTATTAGTAAATGCACAATTAATGCATGGCTGGATAAGTAAAATAAACTCCTATTCACCCAAGTTCTCAACCTTTTAGTTCTACCACTATACCACATGTGACATATCTTTCCAAATCACTAAATTCCTTATATTACTCCCCTTGTTACTATAGCTATAGTGGTTCCTTTCCCATTAACCTGTCAAGTAACATTAAGGATCTCCATAATTTGAGTCTATATTAATCCTCCAAGTTTGTATTCTCTGACACTAGCATTTGCATTTTACAAATTTGG
The DNA here is from genome assembly GCF_014898055.3 of Talpa occidentalis. Taxonomy (NCBI): domain Eukaryota; kingdom Metazoa; phylum Chordata; class Mammalia; order Eulipotyphla; family Talpidae; genus Talpa; species Talpa occidentalis. The sequence continues at coordinate 721,698 of NW_023601104.1, read as the reverse complement.
GTATGCACACTCCACTTTTGAGACTTTTTATTTTTCCTGTGACTCTGAGAGATTTTCCCAGTTATGACGCTGCCACCAGGGGGCAGCATAGCTTGATTAATATCTACACAGACTATCAGATGACGAAGAATAGGAAGATAATTTTTAAAAAATTAGCACTATAACTATAAATCAGAGACATTCTGCAAGGAAGGGGGAGGAAAAGGGACTAAAACGGGAGAGCAGAGCCCAAGGAACTACGGTGATGGTGCACGGGTGAATTGGTGGCGAGAATTTTACAGGGAATACATAATGATGTAAAAGATATATTTTTAAAAAAGAATAAGATACAACCATTCTTATAAAAATAAATTTCAATTAAAAAGAATAAGTAGACATTGAACAGGCTTAAAATGGGAACAATGTCTACCAGTTCTAGGATGCCCCTTAAAGAGCTCAAGTCAACTTACTGTAGCCTTAGCCACATTATCTCTATCTAAGCTCCTATCTGCCCTACCCCCAGGCTTTACTGAGATAAAATGACAAACAGCATTATGTAATTTAAGTATACAATGTGATTTGATACACATATATACTGGGAAATGACTACCCCAGTCATGTCACTTAACACTTTTATTACCTCACATAATCATCATTTTCTGTGTATGGGGAGAACATTTAAGACATACTCTCTTAGCAACTTTGAAGCATATAATACATATATAATACAATATGGTTACATTCTGGACATTCTATGCCCAGAAATTATCTGTACCCTTTGGCCAACATTCACCTATTATACTAAGCATTAAACATACAGTATATATTAACAAGGTTGATAAGGTAACTGTTCATGTACATCTTACATGAACAGCATAGAGGAACAGTATAGAAATAAATAAAAATCCTCCAAATCTGAGGCCATGGTGACCACCATTCTACTCTCCATTTCTGAGTTCTACTTTTCTGCATTAAACACGAGTGCGGTCATACAGTATATCTCTGACGTCTCTTACTTCGTAGCATACACTTGAGAGCTATCCATGTTGTCATGAAAGGAAAAATTATCTTCTTTTTTATGGGTGCCTCTATTTTATTCAAAATCACCACCATATACTTAACATTTTCTAGAGTCTTCCTCACTCCCATTGGGACGTCCACATCATCTATCTCAGATTTCCTTTCCTATCCATCTCCTCCACCACATGTCTGGGTTAAGCATTATGGTATTTTATTTTAATCCTTACTGAACTATAATCAAATTACATTGTGTGAGGAAGTTTCTGTTTTGCTTTTAGCAGAGATGTTTAATTTGCTTAACCATCTGACCGAAATTTTCAGTGTCCACTGTAAAAGGAAATCAGGATGGATATGATTCTGATATTAATGGAAATGATGCTCTATCAGCAGAATGAAAACATGAGAAAATAACTGCAAAAACATCCTCTTCTGCAGCCCATGCCATCCCTCTTATATCCTTATCCCTTTCTTCCTCCTGCTCCATTAACCTTAAAATCCTAACTGCATTTATGTCTGCTAGCTTTTCTAAGTATTTTACTTTGCAAAAATTATCTATTAATGTCTAGTATTTGTTCTTGTCATTCTGATCTGCTTTCATACATATAATTCTCTCAAAACCCCTCCATTCTACTGTAAATTACTGGTTTTCATTTTTCCTAATAACTTGAATAGTATTTCATAGAGCATATATGTCACATCTTATTACAATCATCTATTGATGGGAAAGAAGTTTTTTATTTGAAGTGTGATCTTTGGAAAGTCATATTTCGTGAGCCTGTTTTCCTTACTTGTGAGAGAAAAGAATTAGCTAAATTCACAGGGACATTTCTAGTTCTAAGAGTCCATGATTTCCCATAACAATAGATATCAAATAGGTGGTGAAATTACAAGCACTTGAGAGCTTGTTATAATGTTGATTCTAAAACCAAATAAATCAGAATCAACAGGTGAAGCCCAGGAATGTGGTATTAAAGAAAGATCCCAAATGATTTTGACATAAGTGGTCTAAATTTCCTTAGCCTGTGTTTTCAGTATTTTAATGATATTAACAAAGCAACCTAACAGTTACCATTTACTGAGTTCCTTCTTGCATAATACCCAGCATGATATGATACTGAAGTATCTCAGAGACTTTGAGAGAAACACAAGGTCAAAAGTTTTTCTCTCATTCTCTTATAAGTATACAATAGAGCTGAACATACATTATATATAGAAGATTTGACAGCTCTTTTTTAAAAATTTTTATGTTCAATTTTTTTTATTTTTGGTTTTTTAATTTTGTGTATTTTTTTCATCAGTTTTCATTTTTGTACAATGTATGCATTTTCATCTTGGTTATAGTCCCCTTACAATTCCCTTGTTTTGATCCTACTCCTTTCTCCCCCATCCGACACCCTTGTTTTGATCCTACTCCCTTCCCTCCTACCACCCCTATAGAATGTCTCGGGTTTATAGTTGTTTGTTAATTTTGATTTTTATCCTATTATAATTAGTCTTTTTCCTGATTCCTTATTTAGGTTTTCTAAATTCCTGCCATGAGTGAGACCATCCTGTGTTTTTCTTTTTCTTTCTAGCTTATTTCACTGAGAATGATCCCTTCCAGCTCCATCCAACTCGCTGCAAATAGCATGAGTTAATTTTTTTTTAAAAGATTTATTTATTTATTTATATAAGAACCGAGGTATAGGGCAGATGTGCAGGAGGGTGAGAGAATTCACCAGAGACAGAGCAGGGAACAAAACAGGCAGACTGACGAAATACACTGCTGAGTGGAGCAGCTGGCGAGACAGGAGAGGTCTGCTCACCATGTGGGACCCTTGCCGGTCGGCCGGGATAGAACCAGTGCTGCAGAGGCTGTGGACAGCTTCACAGCGCAGCACTCAACTGCCTGTGCTACCAGGGGAGGTCCACATGAGTTTATCTTTTTTGATTGCTGAGTAATATTCCATTGTGTATATGTACCACATCTTGCTCATCCCACATCTATTTTTGGGCATTTGGGTTGTTTCCATAGCTTAACTATTGTAAACAGTGCTGCTATAAACATAGGGATGCAGGTGCCCTTTTGAATTAATGTTTTTGTGTCCTTTGGGTAAATACCTAGGAGTGGAATTGCTGGATCATATGGAAGCTCCATATTTAGCAGACTGATGCTCCACAGAGCTCTCCACAGTGGATGGACCATTTTGCACTCACACCAGCAGTGCAAGAGAGTTCCTTTTTCTCCACATCCTCACCAACATTTGTTGTTGCTAGATTTTTTAGTATGTGCCATTCTCATGGTGTAAGGTGGCATCTTATTGTAGTTTTGATTTGCATTTCCCTGATTATCAATGATACTGAACATTTTTTCATATGCTTATTGGCCATTTGCATTTCCTCTCTGGAGTAGTTTCTTTTTAGCTTTTCTGCCCATTTAAAAAAATTTTTTAAAAGATTTATTTATTTATGCAATCAAGAACTGGGGTATAGGCCAGAGGTGTGGGGGGTGAGGATTCAGCAGAGACAAGAGTGGGAAACAGAACAGCAAGATAGACCGAAATACACTGCTGAGGGGAATGGCGGGAGAGTTAGAAGAGGTCTGCTGCACCATGTCGGTTATTCCCTGCCTGGGGATCGAACTCATGCTGCAGGATCAAACTCATACTGCAGTTGCTGCAAATAGCTTCATAGGTTGCGTCTTAACCCCTTGCACCACCAGGGAGGCCCCTCTTATGCCCATTTTTTGACTGGGTTATTTATTTTTGTTGAGTCTCGTCAGCTCTTTGTAGATTTTTGTGATCAGTCCTTTATCATTAGTTTTGGGTGCAAAAATGTCTCCCAGTTGGTGGGGTTTCTCTTGGTTTTGGTTATTGTCTCCTTTGCTGTACAGAAGCTCTTTCATTTGATGTAGACCCAGCTGTTTATCTTTGCCTTCACTATCACTGCTTTGGGTGATGGGTCTCTAAAGATATGTTTGAGGTGCATGTTATGTAGTGTTTTGCCTATATTTCCTTCTATATATTTTATGATTTCAGGTCTTATGTCTAGTTCTTTAATCCATTTTGAGTTGGTTTTTGTGCATGGTGTGAGGTAGTAGTCAAGCTTCATTCTTTTGCATGTAGCGACCCAGTTTTCCCAGCACCATTTATTGAACAAACTTTCTTTGCCCCAGTGCATATTCTTTGCTCCTTTGTCAAAGATTAATTGACCATAAATCTGTGGGTTTATTTCTGGATTTTCTATTCGGTTCCATTGGTCTATATGTCAGTTCTTGTTCCAATACCAAGCAGTTTTGATTATTATGGCTTTGTAGTATAGTTTGAAGCCTGGTAGTGTGCTACTTCCATTCCCTTATTTTTTTTCAGGACAGCTTTGGCTATTTCGAGTTTTTGGTGGCTCCATATGAATTTCATCAATATTTGTTCTATTTCTTTAAAGAATGTCTTTGAACATTTTATTGGAATAGCATTAAATCTGTAAATTACTTTTGGTAACATGGCCATTTTGATAATGTTAATTCTTCCAACCCATGAGCAGGGGATGTCATTCCATTTCTTTGTGTCTTATTTCTTTTAACAGTGTTTTATAGTTTTCTTTGTATAGGTCATTTACTTCTTTTGTTAGATTTATTTCCAAGTATTTGATTTTTTTTTTGTTTCAATAAGAAAAGGGATGTTTTCTTGATTTCTTCTTCTTTAGATTTATTGTTTTAGTATAGGAAGGCTAGTGATTTTTGTGTGTTGATTTTGTATCTTTCTAATTTACTAAATTGGTTGATTAGTTTGACTAGTTTTTCTGTGGAGTTTTTGGGGTTCTCTATGCATAGTTTCTTATCATCTGTAAATAGTGATAGTTTTACTTCTTTCTTCCCTATTTGGATTTGTAGCATGTCTTTCTCTTGTCTTATTGCTCTGGCTAGGCCTTCCAGTATTATATAGAAAAGGAGTGGTAACAGTGAACATCCTTGTTTTGTTCCAGATCTTAATGGAAGTGCTTTCAACTTTTCACCACTGAGAATGATATTGGCTGTGGGCTTGTCATATACCACCTTTATGATGTTGAGGTATGTTCCTTGTATCCTGAGAATTTCAAGGGTCTTTATCATAAATGGGTATTGTATTTTGCTTTCTCCTATTGCATCTATTGATATTATCATATGTTCTTTTTGTTCATGTGTTGGATTACATTGATTGATTTTCAGATATTGAACCATCCTTGTGTCCCTGGAATAAATCCTACTTGGTTGTGGTGAATAATCTTATGAATACATTGTTGGATTCTGATATCTAAATTTTATTGAGGATTTTTGCATCGGTGTTCATTAGAGAGATTGGCCTGTAGTTTTCTTTTTTGTGTGCTGCCCTTGTTCAGTTTTGGTATTAATGCAATGTTGGCTTCATAGACAGTGTTTGGTATTATCCCTTCCTTCTCAATTTTTTGAAAGAGTTTATGAAAGATAGGCACTAGTTCCTTTCTGAATGTTTGGTAGAATTCATTTGTAAATCCATCTGGTCTTGGGGTTTTGTTTTTGGGGAGGGTTTTGATTACCATTTCAATTTCACTGCTTATAATTGGGCTGTTTAGGTGTCTTATATCTTCTTTATCTAGCCTTGGGTGATTGTAAAGTTGTGGGAATTTGTCCATCTCTTCTAGATTGTTGAACTTTTTTGCATATAACTGTTCATAACAGTAGCTGATTATTCTTTTGATTTCTGCTGTGTCTGTTGTGATTTCTCCGCTTTCATTTGTGATTCGATTTATTTGGGCTTTCTCCCATTTTTCCTTTGTGAGCCTGGGTAGGGGTTTGTCTATTTTATTCATTTTTTCAAAGATTTTGGTTTCGTCAATCTTTTGGATTTTTTTTAGTTTCTATTTCACGTATTTGATTTTTATTATTTCCTTTCTTCTACTGCCTTTAGGGTTTTTTTGATTGTTCTTTTTCTAGCTCTTTGAGATGTGAGATTACACTGTTTCTTTGAGTCCTTTCTTGTTTGTTGATGTGAGCCTGTATTGCTATGTATTTTCGCTCTTGTCAGCTTTATTATTTTTTTCTTGTCTTGGATTATTGGGAGCTTTACTATTATGTGTCTTGCTGTATTTTTCCTTTCATCATGAAGTTTGGTGTTCTTGTTTCTTGTATGTCTACTTTTGCTTTTGCTGCATCCCGTACATTTAGGAAATTGATATCCTCCTTGTCATTTAACTCAAAGTATTTTTTAATTTCTTCTTTGATCTCCTCATTAGTCCGGTGGTCTTTCAGTAGTGTGGGTTTCAATCTCCATAAGGTAGGAGGGTTCCTTACTTCTTTTTATGTTTTATTTCTAGTTTTGATGCCTTCATGGTCAGAAGAGATGATTGGTATGATTTTAATCTTAGTGTATCTGTTGATGCTTGTCTTGTGGCCTGGTATGTGATTAATCCTGGAGAATGGGGCCTCCCCGGTGGCGCAGCAGTTGAGCGCTGGGTTGCGAAGCTGCCGGCGACCTCTGCGGCGCCGGTTCGATCCCCGGCTGCTCCCCGGCCACCAGAGGAGGGTAACACATGGCGCGCAGACCTCTCCTGCCGCCCGCTGCTCCCTTCAGCAGTGTACTTTGGTTCTTCTGCCTGCTCTGCTCCCTGCTCTGGCTCTGGTGAATTCTCTCACCCTCCCGTGCTTCTGACTGTACCCAGTGCATGTATAAACAAAGAAACAAAAACAAATAAATAAATAAAAAACATGCCTCTATAAAAAAACAAAACAAAAAAAATAATCCTGGAGAATGATCCGTGTGCATTTGAGAAAAATGTATACTCAGATTTTTTTGGGTTTAGTGTTCTATAGATGTCTGTCAAGCCCATGAGCTCTAGATCCTTATTTAGAACTTTAGTGTTGTGGAAACAAAAGATTGTTTCCTGGAAACAAAAGATTGGGTTTTGTTTCTTTATCCAGCCTGTGACTGTCTTTTTATTGAGGAGTTTAGTCGGTTCACATTTACAGTTAATATTGATATGTTAGCATCTGTATTTGCCATTTCGTTTGTCTTTTCTGTGGTTTTATTTTTTGTCTTGTTTTGTTCTTATTCATCCCTCTGTTGGATCCGGTTTTAGGACTCCTTGTAATATTTTCTGGAGTGGGGGTTTAGTAGTAATAAAATTTCAGAGTTTCTGTTTGTCTGGGAAAGTCCTTATTCTTTCTTCAGAGAGGAAGGAAAGCTTTGCAGGATAGAGTATTCTTGGTTTGCTGTCTTGGAGTCTGTTGACTATGTCCCTCCACTCTCTCCTTGTCAGTAGTGTTTCTTTGGAGAAGTCTGATGTCAGCCTGATTGGTTTTCCTTTGAATGTTATCTGTTTCTTCCCTCTTGTCAGCTTCATTATTTTTCCCCTGTCTTGGATTCTTGGAAGCTTTACTATTATGTGTCTTGCTGTATTTTCCCTTTCATCATGCAAGTTTGGTGGTGTTCTTGTTTATTGTATGTCTACTTTCAGCTCCTTCTTCATGCTTGGGAATTTCTCTTCGATTATTTCCTTGAACATTTTCTCTGTTGCTAGGTCTCTCTCCTCTCCATCTGGGATTCCTATAACTCTGATATTTCCTTTCCTCATGGAGTCAGATAGTTCCCGAAGTCTTTCTTCAGTCTTTTCCTTCGTACTTCTCTTTCCTTTTCTGTTTTGGTTCTTTTTATTTCTGTGTCTTTGAGAGTACTTATTCACTCTTCCATTTCATCTATTCAGCTTTCACTGCATTTCCCAGAGTTCTTCAGCTCCTCCATTAATCTTTGATCTCCTGCATTTCTTTCACTTCCTTCTTTAGGGACTCAATTTCATTCTTCTGATCGCTGATTACTTTTGCCATATCATTTTTGACTTCTTTCAGTTTTTTAATCATGGAAATTTTAAATTCTCTTTTGGGAAGGCTCAGAAGTTTTTCCAGCTCACTGTTGTTGCAGTCTTGTGGTTGATTTTCTTTTTGTGGTATGTCTTTTTCCTGAGGGCTTGCCTGGTTGCTTGTAGTTTTTTCTTCTCCCTGCTTCTTGTTTTCTGATTTGTCCTATGCGTTGGGACACTGTGTCTCTGATACTGGCCAGCATCTCTTTGGTGAGCTGCTTCTGAGATGTCGGAAGCTCTGACAGTTTTGGTGAGGTCCAGAGGTGAATCTCCCTATCTTAAAGATGGTGTGTCTGGGGAAGCTCCCATGTGTGCACGGTCTTCCCCAGCAGTTGCTGGATCCCCCTCTGGGCTAGTCTCACTGCAATTGCAGGGCTTGGCTCCGGTGGGGTTTCAGCTCACCTCTGACTGACAATCTAGCTCTTAACTAAGCACTCCCATTAACAATTGCAAAAACAAGCCAACTAAAAAAAAGAAAAAAAGATTACATACTTAGGAATAAACTTAGCAAAGAAGGTGATGAAGGACCCATACAATGAAACCTGTAAGACACTGTTAAAAGAAACAGAAGAAGACACAAGGGAATGGATATTTCCTGCTCATGGATTAGGAGGACAAACATTGTTAAAATGGACATCCTACCCAAAGCAACATATAGACTCAATGTAACCCTTATCAAGGTGCCAACACACTCTTCAAAGAAATACAACAAATAGTAATAAAATGCACATGGTACCACAAAAACAATGAGCCAAAGCAATCCTCACAAAAAAAAAAAAAAAAAAAAAGGAACAGTGGTGGTACCACACTACCAGACCTGAAACTATTCCACAAAAAATACATTAATTAAAATACTATGGTACTATGGTACTGCAACAAAAACAGACATGGAGACCAATGGGACTGAACTGAGAGCCCAGAATAAACCTACACCTATTTGGACAATTAATCTAAAACAAAGGAGCCAAGGGTATACACTGAGGAAAGGACAGTCTCTTCAACAAATGGTGTTGGGAAAACTGTACAGTCACATGCAGAAGAATGAAACTGGATCAACATCTAACACCTTATAAAAAAGTTAACTCTAAATGCATTAATGACCAGGATATGAGACCCAAAACTCTAAAATATACTGACGAAAAATACATAAAACACTCTAGGACACTGACTTCAGAAATAGGTTTGGTAATTGGTCTACAGAGGCAACAGAAGTAAAGCAAATATACACTAATGGGATTACCTCAAGAAACTATCAGTAAAACAAAAAGACATGCTAATAAATGCGAGAAAATATTTGCGTAACACATCTGACAAAGGGTTGATACCCAAAATACACCAAAACCTCACGGAACTCAACAACTCAAAAACTTACAAATCAGTAAAAAAAAAAAAAAAAAAAGTTTGGAAAAGCTAAATAGAGAAGTCTCCAAAGAAGACAAACAAATTGCCATCAGGCACATGAAAAAATGCTCATCATCACTTACCGTCAGGGAAATGCAAATCAAAATCACTGTGAGATACAATCTCATACCTGTGAGAATGGATCACACCAGAAGGCCAGAAATAACAAATGGTGGTAAGGATGTAGAGGCATGTGGATTTGTCCAGCCTCTATGGAAAACAGTATAGAGGATCCTCAAAATATTAAAAATGGATCTACCATATGACCCACCAAATGGACTCCTAGGTATCTATGCAAAAAACACTAATTCAAAGGGATATGTGCATTCCTGTGTTCACTAGAGCCCTGCTTATAAAAGCTAAATTTTGGAAACAGCTTAACTGCCCAAGAGCAAAGGAGTGGATCAGAAAATATACACATAATGTAATATGATTGATCTATCAAAGAGGATGAACTCCTGCCATTTGCAACAACCTGGATGGACTGGAGAGACAGTGCTAAGCAAAATCAGTCAGAATGAGAAAGACAAAACACAAGATGGTCTCCTTATATGTAAAACACAGAGAAACATAACAAAGGGTCAGTCAAAACCAAACACTTAAGAGACTCTTAACTTCTGACTGCAAAACTGAGGCAACCAGAGGGGAAAGGTGGCAGGGTGGGAGTGTGGGAGGCAAGGACAAAAGGTATAGGGCGGTGGATTGTTGGGGCATTGGTGGTTGGCAGAGTGTGAAAGTATACATTCATGAGGTCTGAACCTAAAACCCCTAGAGCAAATAAAACAAAACCTACTTTACCTTAATAAACTTAATTTGGAAAGAAAAATAAAATGACAACTAAGTGTTCCGAAAAGAAAATAAAACTAAGAATATAAATTTAAAAAAATAAAATTTTTCACTGTTTTAACTTCTAATACTATAAATACAGATTAAGTATGGTATTTATAAACAAAAACTCTTTAGAGTTCTCTATAATTGTTATGACTGCCTGAGAATTGCTTTTGTTGATATAATCAAATTACACATGCTGTTATAACCTATTATTTCCTGTCTAAAAAAGTTTCAAAGTTCTGCATGCCCCCCACAATAAAACCTATTTACTGGCATATAAGAACATTGCTATTTTGAAATTTTTTAAATTGCTTTGTTCCACTTTATTTTAAGCAACACAACTCCATAAGAGAATATATGCAAATATATAAAAATAGAAAAGATTTTCTAATTTTTGTTGTCAAAACACACATACACATGTTCGTGTTTTCTTTTAATTTTTTCTCTATATAAGCATGAATCACAAAAATAACTTGTATACTCTACATCTACAATTTGTGACTTATTTTCACATTATGTTTCACAAGCACATGCCATGTTTTTAATTCTTCTGAGAGCATCATGTACCATACTCAGTTGTTTCCTTATTACTAGATACAGAAACTGTTATCCAAATTTTTGTTCTTTGAATACCAATACAATGAACATTGATAGATTGTTTTATAATCTTGCTCATATTGGGCATAGTAAAAGCTCAATAAATATAATACATTTTTTGTGTTTATATATTTATTATCACCATCATCATTATTATCAGCAATTTTCCATGACTAACCTCAGTTATAACTTAGTTTATTCTCCCAGGAATTCATCTAATACTTATGCTTATCTTACTGTTGCTATTTTGGATACTCTTCACATATAATGGTTATTCATGTAATAATTTACCTATTTTATATATTGTAAACTTTATAAGGGTATACTTTATCTCACTCACCTTTGCACACAAATAACACAACTATTCAAATATATAAAGAATGAATTTCTGAAGTAAATAACCAAGACATAGAAAAAAAAATGCAAAGCATCAAAAACAGATTTAACACTCAACTTTGACATTAGGTTTACATTAAAGCTTGAAATCAAGGCTTCCCCTGGTGGTGCAGGTGGTTGAGTGCCGTGCTGTGAAGCTGTCTGCAGCCTCTGCAGTGCCAGTTCAATCCTGGCCGGCTGGTGAGGGTCCCACATGGCGAGGCAGACCTCTCCTGTCTCGCCCGCTGCTCCCCTCAGCAGTGTATTTCGTCAGCCTGCCTGTTCTGCTCCCCACTCTGTCTCCACTGAAACTTCTTACCCTCCCACACATCTAGCCTGTACCCCGGTTCTTGCATAAATAAATAAATAAATAAATCTTAAAAAAAAAAACCACCTTGAAATCAGAATTCTGTAATAGTTAAAGTCCTATGTCTTTTCTCAGTCTCTCCTGTGCTCAACTTAGATCCTCATCTCCATCGTTAGGCCCACTGGTCAATTCTGATCCAACCCTAACACAATTCAATTCTCAGACCAATATAAATTCTTGCATGTCTGTATATATATATCAATACAAAAAATGCATATGAACTTTCTCATATATTCATTTGTATGTATGTATACATATTCAAATCTACGGATATATAGATATAAATGCATATACACATGATTCAAATCCTCCCATTTTGCTCCACGCCCCATTTGTGAAAATCTTCTTGATAGTCAATTATACTCACAAAAATGGAATCTGTTAGGCTAGTGATTACTAGTGGATATCAAAGGTGATGTCTAAGAGTGTCAACATAGCACACAAAGGTCTGGTTATCCACATTGAAAGCCTGTGGATTGAAATGGCTCTAACTAGTAGTTCCTTCCCTCCCCCATTCCTACCTTCATGTTAACTATAGCTCAGTGACAATCTATTCCATAAATGTAGGTTCTAGTTTAATCTCTTCTTCTTTTGTCCTAAAACTTAGTCTACTGATTACAGTTTTAGCACCAATCTTGCTTTTCTCAGTGCTCTCAGCCCAATGATGGATCCTTTCCAGCTAAATTCCAGCAATAACCAAAGCTCTGAAACCCATAGAACCCTTCTTCAGAAAAGATCTGTCTGAATCTCAAAAATTTCAAGGAACCACATGCACTCTTTATGATTCTTCATTTACATATATGTCACATAGAACACTACTAATTGGTCTAGACCACATACATACAGTTTAAACCACCTGCTAATTCTGTCTTTGCTATTATACAACTGGCTGGGGAGAGACCAAATAATTCAAGTTTTAGCTTATCTTGAGACAAATGCCTGCAGCCTTACCTTCACTACCTATCCTATGAATTTTGGAACAGACCACCATGCCTTGAGTCTGACTTCTGATTTATGACGGTAATACTCGGTCCATTTCTCTCTTTTGAAGGGGCCAAAGAAATCCCAGTAATATGAATCACTAAAGTCATAATCCAATTTCATTTAATGCTTTAACAAATGTTTGTTGAAAACCTACTAATTGCCAGCAGGAATGTAAATGCAAAAATCCTCATGAAATTTACCTCCTGATAGGAGAAGAAGAAAGAGAATGTGGGGAAAATTATTAAAATATACAGTACTACAGATGATGGTGAGTACGACAGCAAAAATAACACTGGTAAAAGGGAATGCTAATTTCACTTTTGGATTTGACAGTTTTTGTATTCAGTCATGACAGAGTAACAACTGTCATACTGACCTTTGTTATAAACATCTATAAAAATTCCTAAATTATATATTAAGTTGCTGTATTTCATGTATAATTATTTCCTATAAAAAAGGGGAAAAATCATGACTGCCTCATTGTTCTGCCTAAAGGTACATTTCAAACAGTTGTATATAGGAGAAGAAGAATAACAAAAAGAATTTAAGTCTAATAGACATGGAAATAGTTAAAAACTGTGAGAGCAGAATAAAAAAAGAAGAAGATATATGTGCAGATAAAATCCAGAAATCTCTTCAGAGGTCCTATAGTCTCTGGCTATAATTGTCAAAGGCATGGCAAAATTTCTGACAGCTGGGGAAAAAGCAACAACTAGGGAACAATATGCTAAACAACTATCAAAGCTTGCACAAAACTGAGAGATCTTTGAGTTACAAATACTATAACTGGTAACAACATAATAGTTATTCACAAAGGTGAGACTTTATGGTTAGGGTCAATCTAGCACTCTAGGACCACCTAACAAAGTTTAAAAACAAAATGAGTTAAAAAAAAAAAAGCTCACAGGAATGGCACATATTAAAAAAACTAGCAACAACAAATGTTGGCGAGGGTGTGGAGAAAAAGGAACTCTTCTGCACTGTTGGTGGGAGTGCAAACTGGTCCAACCACTATGGAGAGCTGTGTGGAGATTTCTGGACCTACTAAACATAGAGCTTCCATATGATCCAGCAATTCCACTCCTAGGTATTTACCCAAAGGACACAGAAACATCAATTCCAAAGAGCACCTGCACTCCTATGTTTATAGCAGCACTGTTTACAATAGCTAAGCTTTGGAAACAACCCAAATGCCCAAAAATAGATGACTGGATCAAGAAGATGTGGTACATATATACCATGGAATATTACTCAGCATTCAAAAAAGATAAACACATGCAATTTGCAGCAACATGGATGGCACTGGAAGGGATCATGCTCAGCGAAATAAGCCAAAAAGAAAAAGAAAAATACCGGATGGTCCCACTCATAGCAGGAATCTAGAAACTTAAATAAGGGACCAGGAAAATGAATATAATAAGAAAGTGAAAATCAAAATCAACAAAAAACTATGAACCAGAGACACTTTTTGGGGGGTGGGGGGCGGAGGGGAAGGATTGGGGTCAGAATGGGGGGGGCTGCAATTGTATGGGGGAATATAAAAATAAAATTTAATATTAAAAAAAAAAAAGTCTGAAAGAAGTAACCAGGAATATGCTTCTAAGAAAGGATTCTGGTTTTGGAAACCACAATAGGGGAAAATATCCCATGGGAAAATATTACCAATCATAATAATTTTTTGTTCTAAATTTTACTATGTGTATTCTGCTAGAATTTCTAAGTTTTCATCAAGGGACTGTTCTCCTAGTATAGTTACATGATTTGGGTATCATCTTTAAGCCTGGCCTCACCATGACCTCACGATAGATGGAGTTTACTCTCTTATCCTTTGACTTGGGGTTGATTATTTGCAGTGTTTAGTCAATAAATTCTGGTGAACATAATGAAAAAAAAAAAAAAAAAAGCTCACAGGACAAAAAAAAATTATACATTTTGTTAAGTAAATGAACAAAATCCAGATACCTATCACCGCAACACTTAAACTGTGTAATAAATTGGTGAAAATAAAGAAAATAATAGCACAAGTAATATGCTCAGAAAAAATGTCAGTAAAAAATTAGAGAGAAATGACAAATATAATGGACTTCAATCAATCTCATGAATATGTTAAAGAAAATAAAGGAAACTATACATAGAAAAAAGAACAAATGAAAACAGAGAAGTTGAAACTGTAAAAAAAAACCAGAAGGAACCGGTAGAGATGTAAAATGCAACATATGAATAAAACATACACCGGAAGATTTTAATAGAAGATAAAATATAGCAGAAGAGAAGATCATATAAGACAAAAGAACTATGCATATCGAAACCAAAGTTAAAATCACAGACTTGTAAAACAACATTAAACACTTTATCATCAGTGCAATTCAAATTCTAGTGTTAGAACTATGATAGTTCTTTTTATTATACACAAATTTACCAACCTAATGTCATCAAATTTATCAATCAATTTTTATAGGCAATGTATTCCATTATATTTTCATAATTTCTCTATTCTGAAGTTATAAATCTTTTTTCAATGCCCAAAACTTTGCCCTTTACATTTCAACTTTTATTCTCTATAGAACTGATACTTTAATAGCATGGACTAGCATTCCATACTCATTTTTATATCAATAATCAAATGTCACAATACATTTTATTGTTCACTCCATATTTTTATGCACAGACATGCAATATTTTCTTTCTCATAATCGGATTTCCATATATGCAAAAGGACAAAATGCCTTAAAGTGGGGAATAATCACAAAATCAGTATTTCCTTAACAAAGCACATAGCCAAAAACAAACCTCCCCCCCCCCAAAAAAAAAAAACCAAATTCTAGAAAAGAAAGAGTGGGGCAGAAAAAGATATTTCTGAAGAGAGACCAAATTTTCTCTAAATTTTGGGGAAAATATAAACTCACAAATATCAATTTTTAATGAAAATCAAGTGTAAAAAACACAAAGTAAGCACACCCCACTCAGTGCCTCAAGAACAGGATCAGGCCAGAGACTGGGCAATACACAGCTTCATTATGTATCAAGGATCTTCAACATTCCCCAATAACTCTCTGATAAACATCCCTGATTCTAAGCCCAGCCATCAGCACTTAAGCTGCAGATGAACACACCACTCTGGGCTGTACTGGGGCACTCCCTTCAATGTTGGCCCCCAGCAACACCCAGGAAGGGCACTCTGTGCTCAGCCACCAGTCTAAGAACAGAAACGCACCCCAGTCCAAACTGCATAGGGGCTTATCCTTCAGTGCTGGCTCACAGGAAATGCACCCCATTCAGTGCTCAGCAAGTAGTGCTTTGGAAGCAGATGCAGTCTAGGCTATGCATGGACTTGTTCTACATTAGAGATATTCAACAACCGTAGGGTAAGCACCTCTGACTCCAGGTCCAGCACCAGCTCCTCAAGAGCAAATGCACACCCCAGTCTAGTATGCAAAGGAGCTTGCCACTCACCACCAGGCCCCAGCTGCAGCAGGAAGTACACCCCTATCCAGTGCTCAGCTGCCAGCACCTCAGGAGCAGAAGCACACCATAGTTTAGGCTGCGCAGGGCCTCATCTACATGAAGGATCTTCAGTAATCATCCACTCTCCTGGCCACCAGAAACAGGTGGGACAAGGTCACAGCAACTCAGCCTCTTGACCCAACAATCTCCCAGCCATTTTGGCCAATGAAACCAGTCCTGCAAGTGCTTGAGGGAAGGCCCTACAGCACTACCCCAGGTACTACAAATCTCCAATAGCTTTACCCATCATCAAGTAAATGCCCAGGACAGTGAGAGATAAGGAATCACATATAACAAAAGCATCCAAATACAAATAAACAATGAGAAAGGGAAATATAAATAGCGGAGCAAGTCCTCAGAGTAACAAAACACAGAGAGGAAACAAACCCCCAGAACCAAACCACAAAGACATGGAAGAGCTTTTTCACCTGTCAGACACAGAATTCAGAATCGCCATGATTAA